>NC_056448.1:32990460-33007960 GCF_018296145.1 Oncorhynchus tshawytscha
AGGTGGCTAATTAGCCTGACTGGATGTGTTTTCCCTGTGTTTAAATGAAAGGTTTGTTGGCTCTGCGGTGTGTCATAATTCTGCGTCGGCTCATTTGAAGTACGCTTAAAAGCATTGATTAATTTCATCAGGAATTAGAGACGAGGGGTGTAAAAAGACAATTCATTTGCATAACAGAGGATGAAATAGGAGGAGGCCATTAGACTAGCAGGAATAAATACAACTGAGGTAGATGGGAGTGTAGAGCCTAAGTGAACATAATGTCACAGAAATGTCACATCATTTGATTCCCTTTGTGGGTAAGGATACGGCTTTGCAGTCGAACATGAATGGAAATATTATTCATATTCACCTTTGCCCAAAGCCCAGATCTGGCACATATTACAGGTGTCTCAACCAAATGAAAAGCCCACATCCTAATCCCTTCAATCCACAAACTGCTTGTTACATTTCCTTCATTAATATATTCTTTGAGTAAGTAATAATCCAGGTTTAATCTGGATTAACCAAACAGCCATCACCCAGTATGCATAGACAGATACAGTCATGGTCACACCGACACACACGTGTACTGTATAGTGGTCGTATGTGGTCCCAGATATAGTGGTGTTATGTTGCAATGAAGAGCATGTCTCTTAAGAGCTGCCATTAGTAACCACTGAGAGAACCCTGGTCTACTGGTCCATTCATTGATGTGGTGAGAGTTGAGGAGAGGGGCAACTCTCCCTCTCTCTGTGGGGTTTACTAGGTTGTGTTCAGTATGTAGTTAGGGAGACATATGGACACATTAAAGGGGAGGCCTTTATGCAGGTTGGAACAGTATGTTCAACAACATGGAACACAAATGATCATTGGGAAAATGTCAGCTACATTTAATTACATTTATAACCCAAAATGATAATGTATGCAGTCACTGGGGCAACAATGTGTTGCTAATTGGCAACTTTTTGTTTTGTCGTCGTACTTTTGTCAGTCGAATGAATGGGAAATATTGTTGATGATTGTCCTTGTTTATGTATTCTTTATGTGCGGGCGGTATTTTACTGTGTTTTACCGACCTGTCTGGTATTAACGACTCATTGTGTCAAAGTGTCATCTTGCTAACTGTTTATTATCACACATACTGTGTGGCCTTTCTAGCAGACACTACGGTATGCCAGTTATACATTCCCTCGGGATCATCTCCACATTTCTTCAGTTTCTCCAGAGAGGTTTTGATCTGAGGAGGTTGTGCTGAATCTGCGAGAACACAGTTGGAACAAAATGGCCTCTTGTGTAGTTCTGTACCTACAGTAGATCTTACTGCAGTTGCATTGTAGAAGTAGCAGCAGAAGCAACCTCTGACCCTATAAGGATTGTTCTTTCTGTGTGTATGTGGGCGCTCCGTTATGCTCTATCATGAAACCATGCACAGAGGTTCAGAAACATCTTGTTTTTTCCACTTCTGAATGCAATCACTGATCAAACTTTAACTGACAACTCTTCACCATCCCTATTGACAATTTCAGTTTCCAAACTCCCTCCCAAAGTGTCAAGATTTTCATATGCAAGTCATATGTAATACCCTTGTTAGAACCAAGTATTGAATTTCTTTGTTATAATTCATTGGTATTAGATTTAAAAGGTGATTGAATTGCTCCCGAATTGTAATGTTGTTAATGCATTTCTTTTGAAGAAATATTTCTTTAATGTATAAGTGAATAGGTTGGTTTACTTTTAAGTTTAAGTTTTGACCAATAAGGTCACTTGTTAAGTTGTGGCCAATGGGAGTTGACCTGGTTAATGGGAGGCCTGGGGAAAAAAGAGAGGGAGAGAGAAGTTGAGAAAAGGATGAACGTTATATTATGACCGTTGGTTGCGAAAAATTATAACAGAAGACGATAAAAATAGAACAAAACCTATATCTACTGAGTTTTGAAGGGAAACATTGATTTTATTTTATAAGAGAGTTGTTATAATTTTGTTAAGAAAGACTTAGTAAAGACTGAAGCTACCGTCTCATTGTGGAGATATTTGATAGCCTTGAGGTTAGCCTAGCATCGTGCGTCACTGAGAGAGAATTGCTTGGGAAAGATTAACGAGTTCATGTTCCCATGGGATATCGGTCACTGCTAAAGAGTACTGTCTTCATTGATAGCTGTGCTTGCTGTGGATCTTGTGAGGAAATCTGCACAGAACTGCCATACTTGGCTGAGGGAATATCTACGAATAGTGAGTAACCACAACGGTGGGGTGCCTCAGGACTTTATGTGTCGTCATTCTTTTTTAGCTCCAACTCGCGCCAACGGGGTTAAGCAAGCTTGAAGTAATTTGGGCATGGGTTGTGCATGACTCATTGTGGTTTATTATTTTTTATTTCTTTTGATGTGGTGCTTTGAAAATGTAATAATACACATATTGAACCTTATGTATGTTGCTTTGGTGGAGTCATTTACCGTTTCAATTTAATTGAATGCTTGAGAAAGCATATCCTTATACAATAACAAAAATCTATAATCATTCCATCTGAAGTTAATACCCTAGTTGTCATCATCCTAGATAGTTTACAATAGGGATTCTTATTGGACATGTCCTTCTCACCTGACATCCCATGCGGTTGAGATATTCTATGTAAGGTAATATTGTGAGAGTCAAATTCGAGCCTGGTAAGAGGGTTACACATATAATTCATCTTTAAATTCATCTCTTCCCAAGCATAGGAACTGTTCTAAATAATCTGGGCACCAATTGGGTTCTTTAACGCATCATATACATATGTGGTGGACTTGATGAAGCGTTGGCTCAGGGTAAGAAGGCTGACATACCAACAGAGGATGTATTAGCACCATCTTCACCATCCAGCACAGGATATCATGAATGTTTATCCTAAAAATTGTCAAAGACCCCAGACACCCCAGTCATAGACTGTTCTCTCTACTACCGCATGGCAAGCGGTACCGGAGTGCCAAGTCTAGGACAAAAAGGCTTCTCAACAGTTTTTACCCCCAAGCCATAAGACTCCTGAACAGGTAATCAAATGGCTACCCGGAATATTTGCATTGCCCCCCACCCTCTTTCACTCTGATGCTACTCTCTGTTTATCATATATGCATAGTCACTTTAACTACACATTCATGTACATAGTACCTCAGTTGGCCTGACCAACCAGTGCTCCCGCACATTGGCTAGCTGGGCTATCTGCATTGTGTCCCGCTTCCCACCACCTGCCAACCCCTCTTTTACACTACCGCTACTCTCTGTTCATCATATATGCATAGTCACTTTAACCATATCTACATGTACATACTACCGCAATTGGGCCGACCATCAGCCTGACTAACCCGTGTCTGTATATAGCCTTGCTACTTTTATAGCCTCGCTACTGTATATATCCTGTCTTTTTACTGTTGTTTTAATTCTTTACTTACCTATTGTTCACCTAAAACCTTTTTTGCACTATTTGTTAGAGTCTGTAAGTAAGCATTTCACTGTAAGGTCTACTACACCTGTTGTATTCAGCGCACGTGACAAATAAACTTTGATTTGATTTGATGTTCAACGCTGCATTGTGAATCACTTTGAAGCTCCTCAGTTCTAGTCCTACTGGTAGCTCTGTGGAGCATGCCTACTGTATGTAAATAATGGGGAGTGTCTATTGAACTAAACAAATAAAAGGAAAATGAAGAAACCAATTTAGGATAACTAGTTGGCAGCCACTGACTGAGGGTAAGTGTTGCTGTGAGTATAAGCTAGGCCCTGGAGAGTAAGGACACTGTGGAGTCAAAACAAACCATGTCGGCCTATATCTGATGATTGTGTTCCCTCAGACTGACTGACTGGTAGTGTAGAAGTGTATAAAAGAGGGGCCCAGCTTCATAGGGAAAAAAGTAAAAGAGTGCAGAGGAAACAGAGAACAAATGGTAGAAAGGTAGGTTGGAAAAAAGAAAGGGTAGAAAGGTAGGTTGGTAAAAATAAATGTGAGGTAGGAGGTGAAAGACACGAGACAGACAGGTAGGTCCGAGGGTTGTGAGTACAGTGACACTATGTGACTAACTTATTATTACAAATGATTTATTTCTATTGTATTTTTACTATTCATTTAAACCATCTACCTTACTGCGGGGAACGACAGCTGTGTATTAATGATTAAGCAACCTCCTCTCCTCTCAGCATCTCACAGTGTGAATTCATCCCAAATGGCACTCTGTTCACTATAGTGCACTACTTTTGACTATGACTCGTAGGTCTCTGCTCAGAAGTAGTGTACCATGTAGGGAATAGTGTGTCATTTGGGACAATGTCATTGGCTCAGGCTCACACAACCCAAACATGTACATTTGAAATGACGGCAGGCCTTAAGCTGATTTGTGTGATCCCCCTGAGAGCTAGGAGAAGGTAAAGGTCACAGCGAGAGGGCAGGGGAAATTCAGCCAATAGGAACTGTTACTGTATCAGTATAACACACACAAACGCTCTCTCTCTCTCAATTAAATGTAAGGTCTTTATTGGCATGGAAACATACAGTACCCATCAAAAGTTTGGACACGCCTACTCATTGAAGGGTTTTTCTTTATTTTTACTATTTTCTACATTGTAGAATAATAGTGAAGACATCAAAACTATGAAATAACACACATGGAATCATGTAGTAACCAAAAAAGTGTTAAACAAATCAAAATATATTTCATATTTGAGATTCTTCAAAGTAGCCACCCTTTGCCTTGATGACACTCTTGGTATACTCTCAACCAGCTTCACCTGGAATGCTTTCCCAACAGTCTTGAAGGAGCTCCCACATATGCTGAGCACTTGTTGGCTGCTTTTCCTTCACTCTGCAGTCCAACTCATCCCAAACAATCTCAATAAAGTTAAATCTAGACTTGGGTTTCCTCTATCGTAATCGCTCCTCTTTCACCCCAGCTGTTAACATTGCCAGACAAGTGAACTAAAAATGAACAGTAAACATTACACTCACAAAAGTTCCAAAATTACAAATGTCATACTATGTGCAAATATTTAAAGTACAAAAGGGAAAATAAAACATTAATCCTCTCTCTTTCTCCATCTCTCTCACACACACACACATGCACCCACTCACGCACGCATACAGACACACACATACACACAGACCTGCTGTTCATGATATCTCATAATATTATTTTCATGCTATTAAAACCTTTTGTGACTAGGGGGCAGTATTTTCATTTTTGGAAAAATAACGTTCCCGTAGTAAACGGGATGTTTTGTCAGGACAAGATGCTAGAATATGCATATAATTGACGGCTTAGGGTAGAAAACACTCTAAAGTTTCCAAAACTGTAAAAATATTGTCTGTGAGTATAACAGAACTGATGTTGCAGGCGAAAGCCTGAGAAAAATCCAATCCTCATGTTTTAAAAGCGCTGCGTTCCAATGCATCCCTATTGAGCAGTGAATGGGCTATCGACCAGATTACTCTTTCTCCGTATTCCCGAAGGTGTCTACAGCATTGTGACGTAGTTTTACGCATTTATGTTGAAGAATACCCGTAAGCGGCTACATTGCGCAAGTGGACACCTGATGGCTCCCAGAGTGACTCTCAAGTAAAATACAGAGGTAGCCATTATTCCAATCGGTCCTACTGAAAAACTAATTGTAGAAAGGGCCATATATCGTGGGCCATATGGAGAATGTCCTGCTACCCCTGCTCGCACCCTTTTCATGCCATTCTGCTGTAGGGAGACCAGTCCAAATTGCTCAGTGTTCTCATTGACTCTGGGGCCGACAAGAGTTTTTTGTACGCTACCCTGGCGTCCGAACTGAACATCCCCACTCAGCCCCTCTCCATTCCAGTGGACATTAGAGCCCTGGACAGGCGTTCTATAGGCCGAGTCACCCACAACACCACTCCCATCCACCTACATCAAGTCCCCTCTGATTCCCGTGCAATTGGGATTCTCCTGGCTTCAACGACACAATCCCCTCATTCACTGGTCTACTGGTGCCATCATGGGCTGGAGCCCGTTCTGCCACGCCCATTGCCTGAAGTCAGCACAACCTGCCCCGGGAAGGTGCCCCGGACCTCTCTGCCATTCCTGCAGAGTACCAGCAAGGCCCGGGTCACATCGCTTCTGCTGCACCGACCCTATGACTGCGGGATTTACCTTTTCCCTAGCACCACACCACCCCGGGGACATCTGTACTCTCTGTCGTGAAAGTAGACCAAGGCTATGGATACCTACATTGGGGACACCCTAGCTGCTGGATTTATCCGTCCCTCTACCTCTCCCGCCGGTACAGGCTTCTTCTTTGTGGAGAAAAAGGACAAGACCCTGTACCCGTGCATTGACTACCAGGGACTCAACGACATTACGGTTAAGAACCATTACCTGCTACCACTCATCTCCTCAGATTTCGAGCCACTCTAGGGGGCCACTGTGTTTTCCAAGCTGGATCTACAGAATTCCTACCATCTGGTACGGATACGAGAGAGGGACGAGTGGAAGACCGCCTTCAACAAGGCCAGTGGCCACTACGAGTATCTGGTCATGCCCTTTGACCTCACCAATGCCCCTGCTGTGTTCCAGGCTCTGGTGAATGCTGTTCTCCATGACATGTTAAACCGGTTCGTCTTCCTCCACATTGATGACATCCTCGTCTTCTCTCGCTCCCCTCAAGAACACCTGTTCCACGTCCGGCAGGTCCTTCAACGCCTTCTGGAAAATCAGCTGTTTGTGAAGGCGGAGAAATTATAGTTTCATCTCTCCACCATCCCCTTTCTGGGTTACATCATCTCTGCTGGGAGTGTCCAGATGGATGCCAGGATGGTGAGAGCAGTGATGCAGCTTATGTCATGGGTTCAGCTGCAAACCTGTTTCCTGGGATTCACCAATTTATATCGCCGCTTTATCTGGGGTTACAGCACCCTGGATTCCCCCCTGTCAGCACTCACCTCACCCAAGGTTCCGTTCACGTGGTCCCCAGCTGCTGACCGGATGTGCCGGGACCTCAAACATCGCTTCACCACAGCTCCCATCTTGGTTCATCCGGACCCATCTTGTCAGTTCGTGGTGGAGGCCAATGCTTCAGACGTCGGAGTGGGGGCTGTTCTGTCCCAGCATTCTGCCCTTGACCTCAGATACATTTCTGCGCCTTCTTCTCCCATCGCGTCAACGCCATGGAAAGGAACTACGATGTGGGGAATCGGGAGATTCTTGCGGTTTAGATGGCGTTGGAGGAATAGAGCCAATCCCCGGGGGGGTTCTGACAACTGGATGTTCGTTCCCGACACCGTCCGCTCCGCTCTTCTGGACTCCTCCAGGTTGGCCTGCCAACTGGGCGCCCGTCAGACCCTGGCCTTTGTGCGAAAGCACTTTTGGTGGCCTACCATGGTCCCGGGCGTGTCCTCATTCGTCGCCGCTTTCAACATCTCAATGGTCATTATCCCCTCTGCTGTTCGTCTTCTGTTGACCCATACCCTTCGTATACACCCCACCTTTCATGTGTCCCGTATCAAGCCCGTGTCTTACAGTCCCTTGTCTTCCATTTCTAGGCCCACACCTCCTCCCTGTGTTGTTGATGGCCATCCGGCGTACATGGTGAGATGCCTCCTAAGGGTTCAACCACGGGGTAGCGGTTTCTAGTACCTGGTTGACTGTGAGGGTTATGGCCCGGAAGGGAGGCACTGGGTCCTTGCTATAGACATCCTGGACCCAGCCCTCATCATCGACTTCCACTGCTGGCACCCCGGTCAACCAGGTATGCGCCCAGGTAGGACGCCAGGTGGCGCCCCTAGAGGGGGTACTGTCACGCCCTGATCTGTTTGACCTGTATTTGTGCTTGTCTCCACCCCTCCAGGTGTCGACCTACTTCCCCATTATCCCGTGTATTTATACCTGTGATTTCTGTTGCCTGTTTCTGTTGCCTGTGATTTCTGTTGCCATTTTGTCTTGTTTGTCAAGCTTACCAGCATTTGTCCTGTCAGCTCCTCCTTTTCTCGCCCTCCTGGTTTTTGACCTTTGCCTGTCCTGACCCTGAACCCGCCCGCCTGACCACTCTGCCTGCCACAGACCCTAAGCCTGCCTGCCATCCAGTACCTTTGCTTCTGTTGCTATAATTAACATTATTACTTCTACACATTCTGTATCTGGGTCTTACTTTATCCTGATATAATCAGTCTATTCCCTCTCTATCTATACTTGTAGCCCAGCCAGACTCTTCTCCATAGTGGATTGGAGAGTGGCCTCTCTCTCTCTCTCTCTCTCTGGTTGGCTGGAGGAGAGAAGTGAAATGGTGCATCACCTCTGGTCAATAATAATACTCACCTTGAGCAACTCCACAGCCTGTTGGAGCTCCTTCAGCACCTTCTCTCTCTCCTGGACTCTTTGCTGGAGCTTCTGCTGACTCATCCACAGCTGACTCTGTGGAGGAACACTCTTCATTGAGCTATCAAGTTTTCCAATAGTTCACTTGTCACCATAGCACACAGTTGATTGACTGATTATAGTTCTTACTGTACATGAGATGTATCACAGAGACTGAACGTTGGACTCAAAAGAGTGATAATGGAGTTTGACTTTAGAAGAAGCTGATCGATTTGGATAATTTATGATAATCTTATTTCTTCTGCTGTGGGTCGATTTCATTTCAATAACTATGTTTCCTGATCTCTCCTATTCAAACAGCCTTCCTACTGTTTAACAGAGTCACCAACCAGTTGTTCTGGTCTAACCTGTTTCTCTGTCCTCTCTGCTGCAGCTGACATTGTATCATATGGCCATTATGTTCATCCATCACACACAATAGACATATACACTGTTGATCCGTACGGCAGTTTGTCATGATGAGATCTTCTCCTGTAGCTGTATGGTGGCTTTGACCAGCTTGTGTTTCTTTAGTCCAGGAACATCATAGTGAGGCTGGAGGTGAGTCTCACAGTGAGACACCAGACATGCCAGACAGGACATGAAGGCTTTCTGCTTTCTGGTCCCAGTGCAGAAATCAGACGCCACATCTCCAGGTCCAACATAGCACAGAGCAAGGGGAGCAGCCTGGAGTCCTGTCTTCTGCAGTGTCTCCAACACTTCAGCCAACATGTTATTTTTCCTCAGAGTAGGCCTTGGAGTGAAGGTCTGCTTGCACTGAGGACAGCTGTAGATCCCCTGATCATCCTGATCCCAGTAGCCCTCAACACAGCTTCTACAGTAACTGTGTCCACAGGGAATAGCCACCGGCTCCTTCAGTAGTTCCGGACAGACAGAACAACAGAACGGGTCCTGGTCCAGCAGAACTCCCCGCAGAGACATTTGGACTGTTGTTGTTCACTCTCACACAGACAGATGACACAGAGACAGAGATCAGTTTTGTTTCCTCAGGAGAAAGTTTGTGGGAGGGGGAGAGAGAGAAATATAACTAGAGAGGGAGAAAGTGTGAGTGTGTGTGTGTATGTGTGTGTGTGTGTGCATGCGTGCGTGTGCATCTGCTTCTGTCTGTTCTCAAACATTAGAACAACAACAACATCTGCTTACGGAGTGCAATAACAACACTGTCTCAGTGCCCGCATTATAATCTGTATTATTGTTCTTTTTAGAGATCTAAATATCAGAGATATTTTTCTTTTTTTAGAGATAATGTAATGTTCTTTTCTGGACTGGGTTTATAGGCAAATGCAGAAAACATCTCATTATTCATTCTAAACGCACAGAGTAAAACAACCCATAAAATGCAGATTGCATTAATCATTAATCACACAAACACACACACACACATACATGCGCGCACGTACGGACACATGCACACACACAAATGACTCCTCCTGGGGTAGAAAACAGAGGGAATTGGCCTGATTATTTCTCTCTGTCTTTTGTTCTCCTTCAGTTTCTAATCCTCCCACTCCTTTTATCTCTTTCATACTCCCACAGTCTCAATATCCCTCTCTCAGTCTGTCTGCTCTCTCTCTCTCTCTATCTCTCTCTCTCTCTATCACTCTGTATCTATCTCTCCTTCAATCTGACCCCCTCTCTCTTTAGCTCTTTGCAGTGCTCTCTCCTGGTGTTTGAAGAGACAGCATATGACAGAGAGCAGACCTAAACTATTAACTAGAGATTCAAACTGTCAGAGAAGCTCTTCTCCCCGCAAGCAACAGGAAGGCCTACCATGACTGCCACACTGCCAGACTCAACAATTACATTCTCATTCAGCTCGGTCTGGATTTTCTGTTTAATCAGTAACCAAATTGCACCTGAACCTGTCAAGCAAATACCATCCTTCTCAGGCCTTTACAAGAGGGAGAGAGAGAGGGAGAGAGAGAGAGGGAGATAGAGGGATAGGAAAAGGGAGAGAGAGGGGGAGTGAGGGAGAAAGAAAGGGAGGGAGATAGAGGGATAGGAATAAGGAGAGAGGGGGAGTGAGAGAGAGATAGAGGGATAGGAATAGGGAGAGAGAGGGGGAGTGACATAGAGAGAGAGATAGGAAGACGGAGACAATCCATCACAACTTTTATTATTTCTCAGCCTTTCTCCTCTCCCCCTCTCTTTCCCCCACTCTCTCCTCTTTGTCTCTGGGTGTGAACATGGGGAGAAGAGAGAGGTATTGATTGTCAAGGGGTTCCAAGGACTTTGTGTCTAATCCAACAAAATGGCCGCCTTAGATGAATCTGCCGCCAAAGTCTTTGACTCAACCGTTATCATCTAACACGGGTCATTCTACTATGCTTATAGCTGCAGCCTCTGGCACCAGAACCATGTAGCTGGGTTCAAATAGTATTTGACATCGTCCAAGTATACTCGTAGCATTTGCTGTAGCCTGCCTGGAGTGCCAGATCGGCAGGATTTGCCTTTTTGATACTGTTGTATTGATTCTAGTGCACCAGGCAAGCCCAGCTTTGTAATTTGCAATTATTTGAAGAAGAAAAAAACCCACCAGGTATAAGCCAGCTGGTGATCAGGTACCGGTGGTGGGTTGTGGTAGGATGTGGTTTATAGAGATCAAGGTCATTCATTAGACCATCAAATCAAATCAAATGTATTTATATAGCCCTTCGTACATCAGCTGATATCTCAAAGTGCTGTACAGAAAACCAGCCTAAAACCCCAAACAGCAAGCAATGCAGGTGTAGAAGCACGGTGGATAGGAAAAACTCCCTAGAAAGGCCAAAACCTAGGAAGAAACCTAGAGAGGAACCAGGCTATGTGGGGTGGCCAGTCCTCTTCTTGCTGTGCCGGGTGGATAATTCCCATGGCATGCATCCCATGGTACACTATTCTTTATATAGTGCAATACTTTTGACCTGGGCCCATAGGGGTCTGGTTTGAAAGCAGTGCAATATATATAGAAAAAGGTGCCATCTGGGATGCAGCTGCAACCAATCTCTGTAAATACACTGTAAATAGACTTCCTTCCTCTAGAATCAACTGAATATAGAAGCTTATCAAGAGGAAGGTGTTGCCCTCTTTCCTGAATTTATATGACATAATTAAATATTTCTAAAACATTCGAGGGGGAAATTATTTGGACATTACTTATGAAGTACAGTTGAAGTCAGAAGTTTACATACACTTAGGTTGGAGTCATTAAAACTCGTTTTTCAACCACTACGCAAATTTCTTGTGCATGTGTAACAGTATAGACTTTGCGTCCGTCCCCTCGCCCCGACCTGGGCGCGAACCAGGGACGCTCTGCACACGTCAACAGTCACCCTCGAAGCATCGTTACCCATCGCTCCATAAAAGCCGCAGCCCTTGCAGAGCAAGGGGAACCACTACTTCAAGGTCTCAGAGCAAGTGACGTCACCGATTGAAACGCCACTAGTGCGCACCACCGCTAACTAGCTAGCAATTTCACATCGGCTACAGTCACCCCCCTTTTGACCTCCTCCTCTTTCCGCAGCAACCAGTGATCCGGGTCAACAGCATCAATGTAACAGTATAGACCCTACGCCCATCCCCTCGCCCAGACCTGGGCGCGAACCAGGGATGCTCTGCACACGTCAACAGTCACCCTCGAAGCATCGTTACCCATCGCTCCACAAAAGCCGCAAGGGGAACCACTACTTCAAGGTCTTAGAGATAGTGACGTCACCGATTGAAATGCCTCTAGCGAGCACCACCGCTAACTAGCTAGCAATTTCACATCAGCTACACATGACACAAGTAATTTTTCCAACAATTGTTTACTGGTAGATTATTTCACTTAAAATTCACTGAATCACAATTCCAGTGGGTCAGAAGTTTACATACACTAAGTTGACAGTGCCTTTAAACAGCTTGTAAAATTCCAGAAAATTATATCATGGCTTTAGAAGCTTCTGATAGGCTAATTGACATCATTTGAGTCAATTGGAGGTGTACCTGTGGATGTATTTAAAGGCCTACCTTCAAACTCAGTGCCTCTTTGCTTGACATCATGGGAAAATCATAAGAAATTAGCCAAGACCACAGAATTGTTTTTGTAGACCTCCACAAGTCTACAAATTGGGAGCAATTTGCAAACACCTGAAGGTAAAACATTCATCTGTACAAACAATTGTACGCAAGTATAAACATCATGGGACCACGCAGCCATCATACCGCTCAGGAAGTAGACGCGTTCTGTCTCCTAGAGATGAACATACTTTGGTGCGAAAAGGGCAAATCAATCACAAATCAAGCAAAGGACTTTGTGAATATGCTGGAGGTACAAAGTATCTATATCCACAGGTAAACGAGTCCATTATCGACATAACTTGAAAGGCCGCTCAGCAAGGAAGAAGTCATTGCTCCAAAACCGCCATAAAAAAGTGACTACGGTTTGCAACTGCACATGGGGACAAATGTCCTCTGGTCTGATGAAACAAAAATCAAACTGTTTTGCCATAATGACCATCATTATGTTTGGAGGGAAAAGGGGGAGGCTTGCAAGCCTAAGAACACCATCCCAACCGTGAAGCATGGGGGTGTCAGCATCATGCTGTGTGGGTGCTTTGCTGCAGGAGGGACTGGTACACATCACAAAATAGATGGCATCATGAGGCAGGATAATTATGTGGATATATTGAAGCAACATCTCAATGGGTCTTCCAAATGGACAAGGACCCCAAGCATGCTTCCAAAGTTGTGGTAAAATGGCTTAAGGACAACAAAGTCAAGGTATTGGAGTGGCCATCACAAAACCCTGACCTGAATCCTATAGAAAATTGTTGGCAGAACTGAAAAAGTGTGTGCGAGCAAGTAGGCCTACAAACCTGACTCAGTTACACCAGCTCTGTCAGAAGGAATGGGTCAAAATTCAACCAACTAATTGTGGGAAGCTTGTGGAAGGCTACCCAAAACTTTTGACCCAAGTTAATTTAAACAATTTAAAGGCAATGCTACCAAATACTAATTGAGTGTATGTAAACTTCTGACCCACTGGGAATGTGATGAAATACAGTGCCTTGCGAAAGTATTCGGCCCCCTTGAACTTTGCGACCTTTTGCCACATTTCAGGCTTCAAACATAAAGATATAAAACTGTATTTTTTTGTGAAGAATAAACAACAAGTGGGACACAATCATGAAGTAGAACGACATCTATTGGATATTTCAAACTTTTTTAACAAATCAAAAACAGAAAAATTGGGCGTGCAAAATTATTCAGCCCCTTTACTTTCAGTGCAGCAAACTCTCTCCAGAAGTTCAGTGAGGATCTCTGAATGATCCAATGTTGACCTAAATGACTAATGATGATAAATACAATCCACCTGTGTGTAATCAAGTCTCCGTATAAATGCACCTGCACTGTGATAGTCTCAGAGGTCCGTTAAAAGCGCACAGAGCATCATGAAGAACAAGGAACACACCAGGCAGGTCCGAGATACTGTTGTGAAGAAGTTTAAAGCCAGATTTGGATACAAAAAGATTTCCCATGCTTTAAACATCCCAAGGAGCACTGTGCAAGCGATAATATTGAGATGGAAGGAGTATCAGACCACTGCAAATCTACCAAGACCTGGCCGTCCCTCTAAACTTTCAGCTCATACAAGGAGAAGACTGATCAGAGATGCAGCCAAGAGGCCCATGATCACTCTGGATGAACTGCAGAGATCTACAGCTGAGGTGGGAGACTCTGTCCATAGGACAACAATCAGTCGTATATTGCACAAATCTGGCCTTTATGGAAGAGTGGCAAGAAGAAAGCCATTTCTTAAAGATATCCATAAAAAGTGTCGTTTAAAGTTTGCCACAAGCCACCTGGGAGACACACCAAACATGTGGAAGAAGGTGCTCTGGTCAGATGAAACCAAAATTGAACTTTTTGGCAACAATGCAAAACGTTATGTTTGGCGTAAAAGCAACACAGCTCATCACCCTGACCACACCATCCCCACTGTCAAACATGGTGGTGGCAGCATCATGGTTTGGGCCTGCTTTTCTTCAGCAGGGACAGGAAAGATGGTTAAAATTGATGGGAAGATGGATGGAGCCAAATACAGGACCATTCTGGAAGAAAACCTGATGAGTCTGCAAAAGACCTGAGACTGGGACGGAGATTTGTCTTCCAACAAGACAATGATCCAAAACATAAAGCAAAATCTACAATGGAATGGTTCAAAAATAAACATATCCAGGTGTTAGAATGGCCAAGTCAAAGTCCAGACCTGAATCCAATCGAGAATCTGTGGAAAGAACTGAAAACTGCTGTTCACAAATGCTCTCCATCCAACCTCACTGAGCTCGAGCTGTTTTGCAAGGAAGAATGGGAAAAAATTTCAGTTTCTCGATGTGCAAAACTGATAGAGACATACCCCAAGCAACTTACAGCTGTAATCGCAGCAAAAGGTGGTGCTACAAAGTATTAACTTAAGGGGGCTGAATAATTTTGCACGCCCAATTTTTCCGTTTTTGAATTGTTAAAAAAGTTTGAAATATCCAATAAATGTCGTTCCACTTCATGATTGTGTCCCACTTGTTGTTGATTCTTCACAAAAAAATAAAGTTTTATATCTTTATGTTTGAAGCCTGAAATGTGGCAAAAGGTCGCAAAGTTCAAGGGGGCCGAATACTTTCGCAAGGCACTGTAAATAAAAGCTGAAAAAATCACTCTACTATTATTCTGACATTTCACATTCTTAAAAAAAATGGTGATCCTAACTGACTTGCCTTGGATTAAATGTCAGGAATTGTGAAAACTGAGTTTAAATGTAGTTGGCTAATGTGTATGTAAACTTCTGACTTCAACTGTATATGTGCTTAGAGAGGTTATACCATCTCCATTGTCCTTAGAACTTTGACTTACACATTCTTGGAGTAAGTGGAGCAAGGAGATGATGGCAGCACGGCAGATCAGGGCCAGTCTCTGAGCACAAACTGAGACCGACAGAACATCTTTTGGGTTGAGGTAATAAAGCCTTAAAACGTCAAATATTTTCTGGATGTTCAGATGTTCCCATGGCCACCTGCTTTTCATTTTACATCTCACACCAACCAGCGCTTCTACAGTAAACACACACTAATGCTCACACCTACACACACACACACACACACACACACACACACACACACACACACACACACACACACACACACACACACACACACACACACACACACACACACACACACACACACACACACACACAAACACAAACACATAAACACACACATTGCTGCTCACACCTACACACAACCCAAAAATCACTGCTTACATCTGCACACAACACACAAACTCACTGAAGCTCATGGACCATATTGAACTAGTACATATTTCAGAAGTTAATTCCAGCAGACCCACTGTGTGAGCTGTGTGTTGAGCACGAATCACACACAAATGCATGCTCATACTCACATTCTTACCATTGCAACAGACAGAATTGTAATTTCACTTATCTGCTCTTAGGGTTGCAAAATTCCAGTAACTTTTCAAAAATTACAAGGTTTGGATTCAGGATTTCCTCCTTATTCCCTCCTGATTCTGGGAATCTTCCAAGCAGGATTTCTGTAAAACCTGGGATTTTTGGGAAAGTTGCAACCCTAACTGTGCCAAATCACTGATTTGTGTCAGATCAAACCAAATCAATATGTATTTGTCACATGCACCGAATGCAACAGGTATAGGCTCTACTGTGAAATGCTTACTTACAAGCCCTTTCCCAACAATGCAGAATTACAGTTTCTCAATTGCTTAGACACAATTCCTGGAACAACTCGCCATTTTCTCAAATCTTCACAAACAATTTAAAAAACTCACACCCAACAGCACAAGCATCTAACTTCTGGGTCCCCATTTAAACTATGCACTCAGACAACACACAAGCTGTCAAAAACACAGACTACATGACTGTTTGCTACACACTAAAGGGAATATTTCGAAACACTGCTGCCGAAATGTTTAGAATAGGTTTTCAGATTAAGAATTTGGAACTTTGTAAAATCACAGCACGGACAATCCAGATAACCAGGCAAAAGAACTTCAAAACAGTACTGTAAAAATTACCGCTTACATTAGTGTATACAGGAATACTACTGTATATGCTGTTTTGGTAAAAAACCTGCCCTTTGAAATGTCACACTGACAAAACATGTAAGGAAGAGTCCATGCACAGTAAAATACCCAATTTCCAAAAGCTTTATTTCCAAATCCAGCAAATGTACAAGTTACTCAGCATCAGCATTCTCATCATCTTGTCTCAGGTCTGGGTCAGGCCATAATATCTCATAAACGTCACACATTATGTTTGGTCTGCCCAGACAGCGTGAGAAAAATGCTTAGAAAATCCTGGATAGACTCCACAAGCGTCCACTATTGCCTCCAGGAGGTTTTGCTGTGCGTAGGGGTTACGGTCATACCCTCCACCGCCATGCTGAGAAAAATTCCTCAATCGGATTCAGAAATAGGGAATATGCTGGCAAAAAAAAAGAATGGTAAACCTGGGGTGGTCATTGAACCAGGCGCAAACCAGAGCAGCCTGACGGTATCTCATGTTATCCCAAATGACAACAAATTGGGATTGCTCTGGTTGCCCTGCTCCCCTTCCTGTTGAATAATGTTATTGTGCAGCTGATCTAGAAATTGAAGGAGTTGTGCCGTGTTGTATGGACCCACTTTGACATGGCAGTGGAGGATGCCAGGACTGCTGATGGCTGCACATAGGGTGATGTTGCCTCCCCTCTGGCCAGGAACTTGTATGATTGCACGGTGACCAATGATGTTGCGCCCCCTTTTGCGCTTTATTGTTAGGTTGAACCCTGCCCCATCAATGAAGATGTACTCCTGTGGGTCAGCCATGGCATCCAGTTCAAAGATTCTCTACAGAAGTTTTTTTTAAAACATGTTTTTTTTACTGTACTACAAAAACAGTAGTGTACTACTATACTGGAATGAAAGATTGTGTACTGCAGTTACTGTAACACATTACTGTATTTATATGCTGGAGAGATGGGCCATACTCTACACACCGTAAAAATTCTGTACAGTATAGCAATTACCTGCACATATTGGAATCGCTACTCCTTAACTCTGTTTGAATTCCTTTCAAAAGGCACACGGTACAGCTGCTTTGTCCTTGTGGTTCTTCTGAACTATCCGGT
>NC_056448.1:33012960-33052960 GCF_018296145.1 Oncorhynchus tshawytscha
AATGCCAACTATAAAGTTTGGTGGAAGGGGAATAATGGTCTTGGGCTGTTTTTCATGGTTCAGGTTGGCTCCTTACTTCCAGTGAAGGGAAATCTTAACGCTACAGCATACAATGACATTCTAGATAATTCTGTGCTTCCAACTTTGTGGCAACAGTTTCCATTTTCAGCATGACAATGCACACGTGCACAAAGCGAGGTCCATACAGAAATGGTTTGTCAAGATTGACTGGCCTGCACAGAGCCCTGACCTCAACCCCATTGAACATCTTAGGGATGAATTGGAACGCCGACTGCGAGCCAGGCCTAATCGCCCAACATCAGTGCTCGACCTCACTAATGCTCTTGTGGCTGAATGGAAGCAAGTGCCCGCAACAATGTTCCGACATTTAGTGGAAAGCCTTCCCAGAAGAGGTGATGCTGTTATAGCAGCAAAGGGGGAATAACTCCATATTAATGCCCATGATTTTGGAATGAGATGTTCGATGAGCAGGTGTCCACATACTTTTGGTTATGTAGTGTATAACACACACACACATTGTAACATGATAACACCCTAAACTGACTACCCTGTTCACTCATCCCAGTCCTCTGATTGGTTATCAGCAACTGCAACATCAGAGACACAAAAGGGCAGAGAACTGGACATTTAAAGTGGAACTGACAGTGTTTTAACTACTTTGCAGATTTGAAACATACAGACAATCGTAATATCAGGCAAAAATATCAAATTCCTAGTTTATGCTACAAAACCAACTTTATGAGAGGTTTTAAAAATAGGCATTGTTGGCAGAATAGATACAGTGCCTTGCGAAAGTATTCGGCCCCCTTGAACTTTGCGACCTTTTGCCACATTTCAGGCTTCAAACATAAAGATATAAAACTGTATTTTTTTGTGAAGAATCAACAACAAGTGGGACACAATCATGAAGTGGAACGACATTTATTGGATATTTCAAACTTTTTTAACAAATCAAAAACTGAAAAATTGGGCGTGCAAAATTATTCAGCCCCCTTAAGTTAATACTTTGTAGCACCACCTTTTGCTGCGATTACAGCTGTAAGTTGCTTGGGGTATGTCTCTATCAGTTTTGCACATCGAGAGACTGACATTTTTTCCCATTCCTCCTTGCAAAACAGCTTGAGCTCAGTGAGGTTGGATGGAGAGCATTTGTGAACAGCAGTTTTCAGTTCTTTCCACAGATTCTCGATTGGATTCAGGTCTGGACTTTGACTTGGCCATTCTAACACCTGGATATGTTTATTTTTGAACCATTCCATTGTAGATTTTGCTTTATGTTTTGGATCATTGTCTTGTTGGAAGACAAATCTCCGTCCCAGTCTCAGGTCTTTTGCAGACTCCATCAGGTTTTCTTCCAGAATGGTCCTGTATTTGGCTCCATCCATCTTCCCATCAATTTTAACCATCTTCCCTGTCCCTGCTGAAGAAAAGCAGGCCCAAACCATGATGCTGCCACCACCATGTTTGACAGTGGGGATGGTGTGGTCAGGGTGATGAGCTGTGTTGCTTTTATGCCAAACATAACGTTTTGCATTGTTGCCAAAAAGTTCAATTTTGGTTTCATCTGACCAGAGCACCTTCTTCCACATGTTTGGTGTGTCTCCCAGGTGGCTTGTGGCAAACTTTAAACTACACTTTTTATGGATATCTTTAAGAAATGGCTTTCTTCTTGCCACTCTTCCATAAAGGCCAGATTTGTGCAATATACGACTGATTGTTGTCCTATGGACAGAGTCTCCCACCTCAGCTGTAGATCTCTGCAGTTCATCCAGAGTGATCATGGGC
This sequence comes from Oncorhynchus tshawytscha, assembly GCF_018296145.1. Classification (NCBI taxonomy): domain Eukaryota; kingdom Metazoa; phylum Chordata; class Actinopteri; order Salmoniformes; family Salmonidae; genus Oncorhynchus; species Oncorhynchus tshawytscha. Next base: position 33,014,767 of record NC_056448.1, read on the forward strand.
CTCTTGGCTGCATCTCTGATCAGTCTTCTCCTTGTATGAGCTGAAAGTTTAGAGGGACGGCCAGGTCTTGGTAGATTTGCAGTGGTCTGATACTCCTTCCATTTCAATATTATCGCTTGCACAGTGCTCCTTGGGATGTTTAAAGCTTGGGAAATCTTTTTGTATCCAAATCTGGCTTTAAACTTCTTCACAACAGTATCTCGGACCTGCCTGGTGTGTTCCTTGTTCTTCATGATGCTCTGTGCGCTTTTAACGGACCTCTGAGACTATCACAGTGCAGGTGCATTTATACGGAGACTTGATTACACACAGGTGGATTGTATTTATCATCATTAGTCATTTAGGTCAACATTGGATCATTCAGAGATCCTCACTGAACTTCTGGAGAGAGTTTGCTGCACTGAAAGTAAAGGGGCTGAATAATTTTGCACGCCCAATTTTTCAGTTTTTGATTTGTTAAAAAAGTTTGAAATATCCAATAAATGTCGTTCCACTTCATGATTGTGTCCCACTTGTTGTTGATTCTTCACAAAAAAATACAGTTTTATATCTTTATGTTTGAAGCCTGAAATGTGGCAAAAGGTCGCAAAGTTCAAGGGGGCCGAATACTTTCGCAAGGCACTGTATGTAGACCTATTACAGCAACATTTGAGAAGTAGCTTAGGCTGGCCATTCAACCACAAGACATTTTGAATACACCGTACAGCAATGCGGCATTCAACTGGCACCGGCGATCCATGCAGTGCAATTTAAAAAACAAACATGTTTTAAGTTTAAATGTTACAACAACCTATAGCTACAGTTTTGTTATTTAGAGTTGTTAAATACGTTTTGATTAGGATCGCAGCATATTATGCACATCTGCAAGCACAGCAGCAAAGGCTGGACAAATATTACTTATCTTCTTTTGTTATAACATATTAAAATGCTATATACATCATCCTATGTACATACGTGGACATTATAAAGGGACATATTTTTTCAATAAAACAATGGCCAGTTTGGGTCGCAGTTGCAAGATTTTTGTAAAAACAAACAGGCTATGTCTGGCCTGCGCATTCGTTGTGTTTTTTCAATACTGCCCGATAGCTGATTGAGTTTGACACTCCTGGGCTAGGGTTTGTATTTTTGTAACTAGCTATTTATTTAGCATGCTAAAAGTACGGAACCTAACGTTAGCTAGCTAGCTGCTGGAAGGATGTCATGTCATTGGAGGAGTGGGTGAGTGACAGACTTTTTCTCATATAATTTTTCAGTTGCTACATCTAGAGATGCAGGTGTCATTTGTTTAAATGCTAAGAAATGTCAATTGCTTTGCTAGCTAGCTAGCTATGCTGAACTTGATTAACCTTTCCACAGTTAGCATATCTCTTCGTTGTGAATCAAATATATTTGGCAGGCAGGCAAGTTCCCATTCCGTTTTCAGAACATGGGTTGAGACGAGCATGCATTGGCAGCCATGCTGCAGAAGGACGAGGAGGCTACTATTCCCCATAGTTTATCAGTGCAATTTTGACGGCCAACTAGCTGAAAAGGTTTGAGAGGGTTTATCTAGGGTTCCCTCGTTAGATTTTAGCACATTTCGCTCCGGCTAGCATTAGTTGTTGATGAGGGAGAGGGACCACCTTTTCATGGATGTTTGATCAATAGAACTGTAAAGTTCCCAAATGTAAGAGGACCATTTACATAATTGCATAAATCCATTCAGGTGTATTTTGTGGCTTTTGGCAAATGTGTTCTAATGATCTAAAGTTGTGCTGTTGTTACTGCCTGTAAACACACACTCCAGTTCAAAGTGAATGATGGCAGGCCCATGTGGCAAATAGCTTGTTTGTATAAAGGCCTACTGTAGCTCTGATCGGCTATAGCGAACCGGTTTGTGGACGAAACAGATGTTTTTGTTCGATTTGATTTACTGTAGTGTCTATTAATTGTCCAAATGCCCTGCCGTTTTCCTGCTCTATATTGCTATAGAATTTTCACAAATGCCTTAGTATATGTCATTCCCAAACAGTCAAAGAAGTTATGAAAATGAAAATTACCACATATAAGGTGCTCACTTGTCAGATGTTTTAATTTTTTTATTGTCATATTCTTCCTGGGGGTTTATAAGAACACATTTGAAAAATATTTAATGATACTAAAACACTTTAAGAGAGAGAGAGAGAGAGAAAGAGAGAGAGAGAGAGAGAGAGAGAGAGAGAACAGGACACACACTCACAAGGTAAAGCAGAAACACTCTCTCACACCCACACACTGGTCTCTTCCTTAGCAGCAAGTAATCACATGCCTCGTTTAATCACACTGGGAAAATTAATCACTCTGATTAAATATTTGGCACTTGTGACTCACAGTGTGTGTGTGTGTGTGTGTGTGTGTGTGTGTGTGTGTGTGTGTGTGTGTGTGTGTGTGTGTGTGTGTGTGTGTGTGTGTGTGTGTGTGTGTGTGTCTAACTATCCCAGTGGCTACTTGAAGTCCTCACAAGGACAGTAAAACAAGGAATATTTGGACAAGTTGGGACATTTTGACGGTCCTCATGAGGAAAAACGCTATTTTAGGATTAGGGGTTAGGTATAGGGTTAGGGTTACAATTATGGTTAGGGTTAGAATTAAGGTTATGGTTAGGGGTTGAAGTTATGTTGATGGTTAGGAGTTAGGATTGCAGTAGGTACAGTTTTATGGTTAGTAGTTTGGAGTCAAGGTTAGGCTTTGGGTTGAGGTTAGGGTTATGGTTAGGTTAAGGGTTAAGTTTAGGGTTTGGGTTAGGGGTTAGGGAAAATAGTATTTTGGATGGGAGTCAAACATTTGGTCCCCACAAGGATATCAATACAAAACTGTGTGTGTGTGGGTGTGTGTATGTATGTATGTATGTATGTATGTATGTATGTATGTATGTATGTATGTATGTATGTATGTATGTATGTATGTATGTATGTATGTATGTATGTATGTATGTATGTATGTATGTATGTATGTATGTATGTATGTATGTATATGTATGTATGTATGTATGTATGTATGTATGTACAGTTGAAGTCGGAAGTTTACATACACCTTAGTCAAATACATTTAAACAGCGTTTTTCACAATTCCTGACATTTAATCCTAGTAAAAATTCCCTGTCTTAGGTCAGTTAGGATCACCACTTTATTTTAAGAATGTGAAATGTCAGAATAATAGTAGAGAGAATGATTTATTTCAGCTTTTATTTCCCAGTCGTTCAGAAGTTTATATACACTCAATTAGTATTCGGTAGCATTGACTTTAAATTGCTTAACTTGGGTCAAACGTTTCGGGTAGCCTTCCACAAGCTTCCCACAATAAGTTGGGTAAATTTTGGCCCATTCCTCCTGACAGAGCTGGTGTAACTGAGTCAGGTTTGTAGGACTCCTTTATCGCACATGCTTTTTCAGTTCTGCCCACAATTTTCTATAGGATTGAGGTCAGGGCTTTGTGATGGCCATTCCAATACCTTGACTTTGTTGTCCTTAAGCCATTTTGCCACAACTTTGGAAGTATGCTTGGGGTCATTGTCCATTTGGAAGACCCATTTGCGACCAAGCTTTAACTTCCTGACTAATGTCTTGAGATGTGGCTTCATATATCCACATAATTTCCCTCCCTTATGATACCATCTATTTTGTGAAGGCACCAGTCCCTCCTGCAGCAAAGCACCCCCACAACATGATGCTGCCACCCCCGTGCTATGTTGATATAGGACTCGTTTTACTGTGGAATATAGATACTTTTGTACCTGTTTCCTCCAGCATCTTCCCAAGGTCCTTTGCTGTTGTTCTGGGATTGATTAGCACTTTTTGCACCAAAGTACGTTCATCTCTAGGAGACAGAATGCGCCTCCTTCCTGGGCGGTATTATGGCTGCGTGGTCCTATGGTGTTTATCCTTGCGTACTATTGTTTGTGCAGATGAACGTGGTCCCTTCAGGTGTTTGGAAATTGCTCCCAAGGTTGAGACAGAATTGTGGAGGTCTACAATTTTTTTCTGAGGTCTTTCTGATTTCTTAGGGGAAGATGAATTTCTTTTGATTTTCCCATGATATCAAGCAAAGAGGCACTGAGTTTGAAGGTAGGCCTTGAAATACATCCACAGGTACACTTCCAATTGACTCAAATTATGTAAATAAGCCTATCATAAGCTTCTAAAGCCATGACATAATTCTCTGGAATTTTCCAAGCTGTTTAAAGGCACTGCCAACTTAATGTATGTAAACTTCTGACCCACTGGAATTGTGATGCAGTGAATTATAAGTTAAATAATTTGTCTGTAAAAAAAATTTGAAAAATGACTTGTGTCATGCACAAAGTAGATGTCCTAACTGACTGGTGAAAACTGTTGTTTGTTAACAATAAATTTGTGGAATGGTTAAAAAATGAGTTTTAATGACTCCAACCTAAGTGTATGTAAACTTCCGACTTCAACTGTGTGGGTGCGTGCGTGCATGTGTGAGAGGGGGAGATTGAGAAAAAGAAAGACAGAGAAAGAGAGTCACCAACTAAAGGGAGACAAGTTCAGGCACCATGTTACGCGGTGGAGCGCACGGTGTCTCCAGTGCACGTTCACAGCCCGGTACGTTACATCGCAGCTCCTCGTATAGGCCGTGCTAGAGTGGGCATCGAGCCAGGAGGGATGAAGCCGGCTCAGCGCATCTGGTCTCCAGTGCGTCTCCTCGGCCCGGATTATATGACACCAGCCCTATGCACGGTGTCCCCGGTTCACCAGCACAGCCCAGTGCGGCCTGTTCCAACTCTCCGCACTTGCCGGGCTACAGGGGGTATCCAGCCAGGACGGGTTGTGCAGGCTCATTGCTCGAGACCTCCAGTGCGCCTCCACGGCCCAGTGCATCCGGTGCCTCGGCCAAGGAAGAGGCCGCCTGTAAGTCTCCCCAGCCTGGTGAGTCCCGTGCCTGCTCCCAGAAGTCTCCCTCCAGTCCGGATCTGCCAGAGCCGCCCGTCACTCCGGAGCCGCCAGACCTGCCCATCACTCCGGAGCCGCCAGAGCCGCCCTTCACTCCGGAGCCGCCAGAGTCGCCCTTCACTCCGGCACCGCCAGAGTCTCCCACCTGTCCGGCACCGCCAGAATCTCCCGCCTGTCCGGCGCCGCCAGAGTCTCCCGCCTGTCCATCGCCGCCAGAGTCTCCCACCCATCCGGCACCCACTGTAAGGGTCCCCAGTTCGGGGTCGGCGGCGAGGGTCGCCACTCCAGAGGCGCCACCTAAGTGGGCCAAGACTAAGGTGGAGTAGGGTCTACGTCCCGCACCAGAGCCTCCACCGCGGTGAAATGCCGTCCCACCCAGACCCTCCCCTATAGGTTCAGGTTTTGCAGCCGGAGTCCGCACCTTTGGGGGGGGGCACTGTCACGTCCTGACCTTAGTTCCTTTTTATGTCTCTATTTTGGTTTGGTGAGGGTGTGAGTTGGGGTAGGCATTCTATGTTTTTCATTCTATGTTTTGTTCTGTGTGTTGTATTTCTATGTGTTTGGCCTGGTATGGTTCCCAATCAGAGGCAGCTGTCAATCGTTGTCTCTGATTGAGAACCATACTTAGTTAGATAGCCTGTTCCCACCTGTGTTTGTGGGTAGTTGTTTCCTGTTTTGTGTTTTTTCACCTTACAGGACTGTTTAGTGTCGTTCACTCTCTTTGTTGTTTTTTTTGTCATTCAGTGTTCAGTTTATTTTATTAAATTTACTATGAACACTTACCACGCTGCGTGTTGGTCCGATGATTCCTATTCCTCATCATCAGACGAAGAGGAGAGTCGTTACAAAAGGCAATTTCCTGAGATCCTCCCCAAAAAGTATTCTAGCTGGGGCTGAGTTCTGGATGTCCCTCTAGCTGGGGCTGAGTTCTGGATGTCCCTCTAGCTGGGGCTGAGCTCTTTATGTCCCTCTAGCTGGGGCTGAGCTCTTTATGTCCCTCTAGCTGGGGCTGAGCTCTGGATGTCCCTCTAGCTGGGGCTGATCTCTGGATGTCCCTCTAGCTGGTGCTGGGTTCTGGATGTCCCTCTAGCTGGGGCTGAGCTCTGGATGTCCCTCTAGCTGGGACTGAGCTCTGGATATCCCTCTAGCTGGGGCTGAGCTCTGGATGTCCCTCTAGCTGGACAAAATCTAATATTAAGGAAGTCTCAAGGTTTTGCTCACCTGAGGTAGAGTATCTCATGATAAGCTGTAGACCACACTATTTACCAAGTGAGTTTTCATCTATATTTCTCGTAGCTGTCTATTTACCAACACAAACCAATGCTGGCACTAAGACCACACTCAGCAAGCTGCATAAGTCAATAAGAAAACAAGAAAATGGATGAGCAGGCACTCCTAGTGGCCGGGAACTTTAATGCAGGGAAACTTAAATCTGTTTTACCTGTTTTACATGTGCAACCAGAGATAAAGAAGACCACCTTTACTCCACACACAGAGACACATACAAAGCTTTCCCTCGCCATTTGGCAAATATGACCATAACTCTGTCATCCTGATTCTTGCTTACAAGCAAAAACTAAAGCAGGAAGTGCCAGTGACTCGATCAATACGGAAGTGGTCAGATGACACAGATGCTAAGCTACAGGATTGTTTTGATAGACTGGAATATATTCTGGGATTCTTCCGATGGCAGTAGGTACATTCCCCAAACAGAAGCCATGGATTACAGGCAACATCCGCACTGAGCTAAAGGGTAGAGCTGCCACTTTAAGGAGTGGGATTCTAACCCGGACGCTTATAAGAAATCCTGCTATGCCCTTAGACGAACCATCAAACAGGCAAAGCGAGAACACAGGACTAAGATTGAATCGTACTACACGGGCTCCGACACTCATCAGATGTGGCGGGGCTTGCAAACTATTACTGACTACAAAGGGAAGCACAGCCGTGAGCTGCCCAGTGACACAAGCCTACCAGACGAGCAAAGTACTTCTATGCTCGCTTCGAGGCAAGTAACACTGAAGCATGCATGAGAGCACCAGCTGTTCCGGACGACTGTGTCATCACACTCCCCGTTGCCAATGTGAGTAAGACCTTCAAACAGGTCAACATTCACAATGCCACAGTGCTAGACGGATTACCAGGAGGTGTACTCCGAGCATGCGCTGACCAACTGGCAAGTGTCTTCACTGTACTTCCGGCGCCGACAGAGATGGCCGCCTCGCTTCGCGTTCCTAGGAAACTATGCAGTATTTAGTTTTTTTGTGTGTTATTTCTTACATTGGTACCCCAGGTAATCTTAGCTTTCATTACATACAGTCAGGAGGAACTTCTAAATATAAGAGCAAAGTCAACTCACCATCATTATGACCAGGAATATGACTTTCCCGAAGCGGATCCTGTGTTCTGCCTTCCACCCAGGACAATGGATCGGATCCCAGCTGGTGACCCAAAACAACGACATCGTAAAAGAGGCAAACGAAGCGGTCTTCTGGTCAGGCTCCTGAGACGGGCACATCGCGCACCACTCCCTAGCATACTATTCGCCAATGTCCAGTCTCTTGACAACAAGAAATGAAGTCCGAGCAAGGGTAGCATTCCAGAGAGACATCAGAGACTGACGCTAACGGAGTCGGTGCAGCCAGCTGGTTTCTTCACGCATCGCGCCGACAGAAACAACCATCTTTCTGGTAAGAAGAGGGGTGGGGGGGTTATGCCTTATGATTAACGAGATGTGGTTTGATCATAACAACATACAGGAACTCAAGTCCTTCTGTTCACCTGACTTAGAATCCCTCACAATCAAATCTCGACCGCATTATCTACCAAGGGAATTCTCTTCGATTATAATCACAGCCGTATATATTCCCCCCCCAAGCAGGCACATCGATGGCCCTGAACAAACTTTATTTGACTCTATGCAAACTGGAAACAACATATCCTGAGGCAGCATTCATTGTAGCTTGGGCTTTTAACAAGGCTAATCTGAAAACAAGACTCCCTAAATTGTATCAGCATATCGATTGCGCAACCAGGGTTGGTAAAACCCTAGATCATTGTTATTCTAACTTCCGCAACGCATATAAGGCCCTCCCCCGCCCTCCTTTCGGAAAAGCTGACCACGACTCCATTTTGTTGCTCCCAGCCTACAGACAGAAACTTAAACAAGAAGCTCCCGCGCTCAGGTCTGTTCAACGCTGGTCCGACCAATCTGATTCCACGGTTCAAGACTGCTTCGATCACGTGGATTGGGATATGTTCCGCATTGCTTCCAACAACAACATTGACGAATACGCTGATTCGGTGAGCGAGTTCAATAGAAAGTGCATTGACGATGTCGTACCCATAGCAACGATTAAAACATTCCCAAACCAGAAACCGTGGATTGATGGCAGCATTCGCGTGAAACTGAAAGCGCAAACCATTGCTTTTAACCAGGGCAAGGTGACCGGAAACATGACAGAAAACAAACAGTGTAGCTATTCCCTCCGTAAGGCAATCAAACAAGCTAAGCGTCAGTATAGAAACAAAGTAGAGTCGCAATTCAACGGCTCAGACACAAGAGGTATGTGGCAGGGTCTACAGTCAATCAAGGATTACAAAAAGAAACCAGCCCCGTCGCGGACCAGGATGTCTTGCTCCCAGACAGACTAAATAACTTTTTTGCCCGCTTTGAGAACAATACAGTGCCACTGACACGGCCTGCAACCAAAACCTGCGGACTCTCATTCACTGCAGCTGACGTGAGTAAAACATTTAAACGTGTTAACCCTCGCAAGGCTGCAGGCCAGACGGCATCCCCAGCTGCGTCCTCAGAGCATGCGCAGACCAGCTGGCTGGTGTGTTTACGGACATATTCAATCAATCCTTATCCCAGTCTGCTGTTCCCACATGCTTCAAGAGGGACACCATTGTCCCTGTTCCCAAGAAAGCTAAGGTAATTGAGCTAAACGACTACCGCCTCGTAGCACTCACTTCCGTCATCATGAAGTGCTTTGAGAGACTAGTCAAGGACCATATCACCTCCACCCTACCTGACACCCTAGACCAACTCCAATTTGCTTACCGCCCAAATAGGTCCACAGACGATGCAACCGCAATCACAATGCACACTGCCCTGGACACAATGCACAACCCATCTGGACAAGAGGAATACCTATGTGGTGAGAATGCTGTTCATCGACTACAGCTCAGCATTTAACACTATAGTACCCTCCAAAGTCGTCACCAAGCTCGAGACCCTGGGTCTCGACCCCGCCCTGTGCAACTGGGTGCTGGACTTCCTGACGGGCCGCCCCCAGGTGGTGAGGGTAGGTAACAACATCTCCAACCCGCTGATCCTCAACACTGGGGCCCCACAAGGGTGCGTTCTGAGCCCTCTCCTGTACTCCCTGTTCACCCACAACTGCGTGGCCATGCACACCTCCAACTCAATCATCAAGTTTGCGGACGGCACTACAGTGGTAGCCTTGATTACCAACAACGACGAGACGGCCTACAGGGAGGAGGTGAGGGCCCTCGGAGTGTGGTGTCAGGAAAATAACCTCACACTCAACGTCAACAAAACAAAGGAGATGATTGTGGACTTCAGGAAACAGCAGAGGGAGCACCCCCTATCCACATTGACAGGACAGTAGTGAAGAGGGTAGTAAGTTTTAAGTTCCTCGGCGTACACATCACTGACAAACTGAATTGGTCCACCCACACAGACAGCGTCATGAAGAAGGTGCAGCAGCGCCTCTTCAACCTCAGGAGGCTGAAGGAATTTGGCTTGTCACCAAAAGCACTCACAAACTTCTACAGATGCAAGATCGAGAGCATCCTCTCGGGCTGTATCACCGCCTGGTACAGCAACTGCTCCGCCCACAACCGTAAGGCTCTCCAGAGGGTAGTGAGGTCTGCACAACGCATCACCGGGGGCAAACTACCTGACCTCCAGGACCTACACCACCCGATGTCACAGGAAGACCATAAAGATCATCAAGGACAACAACCACCCGAGCCACTGCCTGATCACCCCGCTATCATCCAGAAGGCGAGGTCAGTACAGGTGCATCAAAGCAGGGACCGAGAGACTGAAAAACAGCTTCTATCTCAAGGCCACCAGACTGTTAAACAGCCACCACTAACATTGAGTGGCTGCTGCCAACACACGGACTCAACTCCAGCCACTTTAATAATGACAATTTATGGAAATTGATGTAAAAAATATATCACTAGCCACTTTAAACAATGCTACTTAATATAATGTTTACATACCCTACATTACTCATCTCATATGTATATGTATATACTATACTCTATATCATCTACTGCATCTTCATGTAATACATGTATCACTAGCCACTTTAAACTATGCCACTTCGTTTACATACCCTACATTACTCATCTCATATGTATATACTGTACTCTATACCATCTACTCCATCTTGCCTATGCCATTCTGTATCATCACTTATTCATATATCTTTATGTACATATTCTTTATCCCTTTATACTTGTGTGTATAAGGTAGTAGTTTTGGAATTGTTAGGTTAGATTACTCGTTGGTTATTACTGCATTGTCGGAACTAAAAGCACAAGCATTTCGCTACACTCGCATTAACATCTGCTAACCATGTGTATGTGACAAATAAATTTGATTTGATTTGATTTGACTGACATTTTCAACCTATCCCTGACTGAGTCTGTAATACCAACATGTTTCAAGCAGACCACCATAGTCCCTGTGCCCAAGAACACCAAGGTAACCTGCCTAAATGACTACCGACCCGTTGCACTCACGTCTGTAGCCATGAAGTGCTCTGAAAGGCTAGTCATGGCTCACATCTACACCATTATCCCAGAAACCCTAGACCCACTCCAATTTGCATACCGCCCCAACAGATCCACAGATGACGCAATCTTTATCGCTCTCCACACTGTCCCACATGGACAAAAGTAACGCCTATGTGAGAATGCTGTTCATTGACTACAGCTCACCGTTCAACACCATAGTGCCCTCAAACTCATTACTAAGCTAAGGACCCTGGTACTAAACACCTCCCTCTGCAACTGGATCCTGGACTTCCTGACAAGCCACCTCCAGCTGGTAAGGGTAGGTAACAACACATCTGCAGCACTTATCCTCAACATGAGGGCCCTTCAGGGGAGCGTGCTCATTCCCCTCCTGTACTCCCTGTTCATCCATGACTGCATGGCCAAGCACGACTCCATCACCATCATTAAGTTTGCCGACTACACAACAGTGATAGGCCTGATCACCGACAATGATTAGACAGTCTATAGGGAGGTCAGAGAACTGGCAGTGTGGTGCCAGGATAACAACCTCTCCCTCAACGTGATCAAGACAAAGGAGATGATTGTGGATTACAGGAAAAGGAATGCCAAGCCCCCATACTCATCGACGGGACTGTAGTGGAGCAGGTTGAGAGCTTCGTTCCTTGGTGTTTACATAATCAACAAACTCTCATGGTCCAAACACACCAAGACAGCCGTGAAGAGGGCACAACAACACCTATTCCCCCTCAGGAGACTGAAAAGATTTGCCATGGGTCCTCAGATCCTAAAACGTTATACAGCTGCACCATCGAAATCAAATCAAATCAAATCAAATCAAATTTTATTTGTCACATACACATGGTTAGCAGATGTTAATGCGAGTGTAGCGAAATGCTTGTGCTTCTAGTTCCGACAATGCAGTAATAACGAGCAAGTAATCTAACTAACAATTCCAAAAAAAACTACTGTCATACACAGTGTAAGGGGATAAAGAATATGTACATAAGGATATATGAATGAGTGATGGTACAGAGCAGCATAGGCAAGATACAGTAGATGATATCGAGTACAGTATATACATATGAGATAAGTATGTAAACCAAGTGGCATAGTTAAAGTGGCAAGTGATACATGTATTACATAAGGATGCAGTCGATGATATAGAGTACAGTATCAACGTATGCATATGAGATGAACAATGTAGGGTAAGTAACATTATATAAGGTAGCATTGTTTAAAGTGGCTAGTGATATATTTACATCATTTCCCATCAATTCCCATGATTAAAGTGGCTGGAGTAGAGTCAGTGTCATTGACAGTGTGTTGGCAGTAGCCACTCAATGTTAGTGGTGGCTGTTTAACAGTCTGATGGCCTTGAGATAGAAGCTGTTTTTCAGTCTCTCGGTCCCAGCTTTGATGCACCTGTACTGACCTCACCTTCTGGATGGCAGCGGGGTGAACAGGCAGTGGCTCGGGTGGTTGATGTCCTTGATGATCTTTATGGCCTTCCTGTAGCATCGGGTGGTGTAGGTATCCTGGAGGGCAGGTAGTTTGCCCCCGGTGATGCGTTGTGCAGACCTCACTACCCTCTGGAGAGCCTTACGGTTGAGGGCGGTGCAGTTGCCATACCAGGCGGTGATACAGCCCGCCAGGATGCTCTCGATTGTGCATCTGTAGAAGTTTGTGAGTGCTTTTGGTGACAAGCCGAATTTCTTCAGCCTCCTGAGGTTGAAGAGGCGCTGCTGCGCCTTCCTCACGATGCTGTCTGTGTGAGTGGACCAATTCAGTTTGTCTGTGATGTGTATGCAGAGGAACTTAAAACTTGCTACCCTCTCCACTACTGTTCCATCGATGTGGATGGGGGGGTGTTCCCTCTGCTGTTTCCTGAAGTCCACAATCATCTCCTTAGTTTTGTTGACGTTGAGTGTGAGGTTATTTTCCTGACACCACACTCCGAGGGCCCTCACCTCCTCCCTGTAGGCCGTCTCGTCGTTGTTGGTGATCAAGCCTACCACTGTTGTGTCGTCCGCAAACTTGATGATTGAGTTGGAGGCGTGCATGGCCACGCAGTCATGGGTGAACAGGGAGTACAGGAGAGGGCTCAGAACGCACCCTTGTGGGGCCCCAGTGTTGAGGATCAGCGGGGAGGAGATGTTGTTGCCTACCCTCACCACCTGGGGCGGCCCGTCAGGAAGTCCAGTACCCAGTTGCACAGGGCGGGGTCGAGACCCAGGGTCTCGAGCTTGATGACGAGCTTGGAGGGTACTATGGTGTTGAATGCCGAGCTGTAGTCGATGAACAGCATTCTCACATAGGTATTCCTCTTGTCCAGATGGGTTAGGGCAGTGTGCAGTGTGGTTGAGATTGCATCGTCTGTGGACCTATTTGGGCGGTAAGCAAATTGGAGTGGGTCAAGGGTGTCAGGTAGGGTGGAGGTGATATGGTCCTTGACTAGTCTCTCAAAGCACTTCATGATGACGGATGTGAGTGCTACGGGGCGGTAGTCGTTTAGCTCAGTTACCTTAGCTTTCTTGGGAACAGGAACAATGGTGGCCCTCTTGAAGCATGTGGGAACAGCAGACTGGTATAGGGATTGATTGAATATGTCTGTAAACACACCGGCCAGCTGGTCTGGGCGCGGCTGGGGATGCCGTCTGGGCCTGCAGCCTTGCGAGGGTTAACACGTTTAAATGTCTTACTCACTTCGGCTGCAGTGAAGGAGAGACCGCATGTTTCCGTTGCAGGCCGTGTCAGTGGCACTGTATTGTCCTCAAAGCGGGCAAAAAAGTTATTTAGTCTGCCTGGGAGCAAGACATCCTGGTCCGTGACTGGGCTGGGTTTCTTCCTGTAGTCCGTGATTGACTGTAGACCCTGCCACATACCTCTTGTGTCTGAGCCGTTGAATTGAGATTCTACTTTGTCTCTGTACTGGCGCTTAGCTTGTTTGATAGCCTTGCGGAGGGAATAGCTGCACTGTTTGTATTCAGTCATGTTACCAGACACCTTGCCCTGATTAAAAGCAGTGGTTCGTGCCTTCAGTTTCACACGAATGCTGCCATCAATCCACGGTTTCTGGTTAGGGAATGTTTTAATCGTTGCTATGGGAACGACATCTTCAACGCACGTTCTAATGAACTCGCACACCGTATCAGCATATTCGTCAATGTTGTTGTCTGACGCAATACGAAACATCTCCCAGTCCACGTGATGGAAGCAGTCTTGGAGTGTGGAGTCAGCTTGGTCGGACCAGCGTTGGACAGACCTCAGCGTGGGAGCTTCTTGTTTTAGTTTCTGTCTGTAGGCAGGGATCAACAAAATGGAGTCGTGGTCAGCTTTTCCGAAAGGGGGGCGAGGCAGGGCCTTATATGCGTCGCGGAAGTTAGAGTAACAATGATCCAGGGTCTTTCCACCCCTGGTTGCGCAATCGATATGCTGATAAAATTTAGGGAGTCTTGTTTTCAGATTAGCCTTGTTAAAATCCCCAGCTACAATGAATGCAGCCTCCGGATAAATCGTTTCCAGTTTGCAGAGAGTTAAATAAAGTTCGTTCAGAGCCATCGATGTGTCTGCTTGGGGGGATATATACGGCTGTGATTATAATCGAAGAGAATTCTCTTGGTAGATAATGCGGTCTACATTTGATTGTGAGGAATTCTAAATCAGGTGAACAGAAGGATTTGAGTTCCTGTATGTTTCTTTCATCACACCATGTCACGTTGGCCATAAGGCATACGCCCCCGCCCGTCTTCTTACCAGAAAGATGTTTGTTTCTGTCTGCGCGATGCGTGGAGAAACCCGCTGGCTGCACCGCTCGGATTGCGTCTCTCCAGTTAGCCATGTTTCCGTGAAGCAAAGAACGTTACAGTCTCTGATGTCCCTCTGGAATGCTACCCTTGCTCGGATTTCATCAACCTTGTTGTCAAGAGACTGGACATTGGCGAGAAGAATGCTAGGGAGTGGTGCACGATGTGCCCGTCTCCGGAGTCTGACCAGAAGACCGCTTCGTTTCCCTCTTTTTCTGAGTCGTTTTTTTTTTTGGTCGCTGCATGTGATCCACTCCATTACACTGGTTGTAAGGCAGAACACAGGATCCGCGTCGCGAAAAACATATTCTTGGTCGTACTGATGGTGAGTTGACGCTGATCTTATATTCAGTAGTTCTTCTCGGCTGTATGTAAAGAAACCTAAGATGACCTGGGGTACTAGTGTAAGAAATAACACGTAAAAAAACAAAAAACTGCATAGTTTCCTAGGAACGCGAAGCGAGGCGGCCATCTCTGTCGGCGCCGGAAGTACGACACGAGAGCATCCTGACTGGTTGCATCACCATCCAGGACCATCCAGGACCTCTATACCAGGCGGTGTCAGAGGAAGGCCCTACAAATTTCCAAAGACTTCAGCCACCCTAGTGATAGACTGTTCTCTCTGCTACCACACGGCAAGCGGTACCGGAGCGTCAAGTCTAGGTCCGAAAGGCTTCTTAACAACTTCTACCCCCTAGCCATAAGACTCCTGAACAGCTAATCAAATGGCTAACCGGACTATTTGCGCAGCTGCTGCTCTCTGTTTATTATCTATACATAGTCAATTTACCTCTACCTACATGTACATATTGCCTCAATTACCTCGACTAACCTGTGCCCCCACACATTGACTCTGTACCGGTGCCCCCTGTATATAGCCTCCTTACTGATATTTTATTATTTGTTATTTTTCTATTTTCTTCTTTATTTTTTTAAACTTTAGTTTATTTTAGTAAATACTTTCTTAACACTTATTTTTTCTTAAAACTGAATTGTTGGTTAAGGGCTTGTAAGTAAGCATTTCACTGTAAGGTCAAATCAAATTTATTTGTCACATACACATGGTTAGCAGATGTTAATGTCTATCTATACCTGTTGTATTCGGCGCATGTAACAAATAACATTTGATTTGATGGACTTTATCATTAAGGTGATTTTTTACATAATATATATTTTTTATCTTCCCCTAACTTTAAACTCACATGCCGTCTATGCCTAACACAAACCCTGCAGCACAGAGGATCTCTGATCTAATTTTGTGTGCGTATATGCGTGCGTGTGGGAGGGCCATTAGTGTTGCTAAATGGAAACTAATGCTTCCTGTTGGAATCCTCCCCACTACAGCCAATTACATTCCCCTTCTTCTATGTATTTATATTTCACACATTACTTTATTTCCTCCCTTGAACACAGCACAGCAGCACAATTAGAGAAGTAGACTAAATGAGGACTATGCATCTTAGATGGTCCAATTCCTGTGGTAAACACAACACTTCAAAGCCTCTGTCTTGCTCAGCTCTTCCTGCTCTGCTCTTCTGAGGTGGTTTTATCTAACGCCACTGCAGCGGAGCAACACATACTCCTCTTTCTCTCTCCTCAGCCTTTCTGCTTCTTTTCTCTTTTTGTATTTTTCTCTCTCTCCCCCCTCTCTCTTTCTTTCGACAGGCCTGTGGAATACCTTGTTCGATACCCGTTTGATACCTGCAAGTCAGTGGGATTCACGTCTGCACTGTGACATAGACATTCCTGTCTATCAGAGGAATTCAGCACAGGGTATTGTCATGACTGTCCTGATCAGGTCAGGTTACAGGAGACCACAACCCTACAGATTATCTCTCAACCCCAAGAGAGAAGGAGAGATCTAGGGGTCTGAAGATGTGGGGGTTTTATGACCCCTCACTCCCCTGGTAAATCTCAGGCCACAGATAAATTCCTTTGTCCTCTTACTATGGAGAACCAGCCTCAGAACATTAAACATGAAATAAAGGGACTTTGGAACAACGGTTTCTGTCAGCCACAATGGTGGTCATGACGATAGATGGAATATGAAAATGTATGTCATTTTTGTTTTGTTATTAAAGGTTAATAGATGACGTTATCACGAAAACATTGTAACGTGAAGTTTTCCTAGTATATGTTTGATGTTTATACGTTGTACATTGTATGGAAAATATCCAAATCAAAGAGAATGTTTTGGGAAAGATGATATGTGAAGTTAGTTGTCTAAAATTGGATTTGAGTAAAATCTAGACCTTGCCCTCTTAACTTGGTACGCCCAGAGAATTGCCATAAAGGCGGTTACGCCAACTTCTGACCCATGTGTATAAAACCTGTGAGTAAAGAATTTCCAGAGAAGACTACGTGACCCAAGCTGCAGCCAAGGTCTAAAAAGTCAACGAACCCAAAACGCAACGCAAGTTTGAAGACAAAGAAATCTTTTTCTACCCAAGCTACGGATGAGTAGCTGTGTCTAAGCGGGTGAATTCAAGTCTAACCACCTAGCCTCCATCTCCCATCAAAATCGTGGTACCTACACAGTTTCATTCCAACGCTGTGAGCTCTGAGCTACAGAGCTGTCTGTCCTCAGAAGACCCCTTCCAGAGAAAGGGTGAGGGAACAGACTCCTAAGCCAAAAGGACACTGACATCGGGAGAACGATCAGAGAGGTGCGCTGGAGAAGTGCGTCATCGAGAGGCCTGAACGGTCCCCTGAAAGGTCTACGCAGAGAATCCTCGGAGGTCCTCCCCACGTAATTACATCATTATATTCTGACCCATAAGAGCGGCAGTTTGGGGCAAGGCTAGGGTTAGAATAGCATAGCTAACAAATTCACCCAAATGTATATTTCTCTCGTGTACTTTCTTTTTCCTCTCTCTCTTTGAAATCCCCATTGTGGGTAACACGCGCCATAGTGTGTTGGCCCGTTATAGTAAGTTCTAATCAATAGCCTACAATGTGTTTTGTCTATGTGTATCTTCTATCATAATTTTAGCTTTTTAGCAAATAAATATTCAACTAAGATTGGTGTGGTACGAACTCATTGGTGAGACCCGGGTCCGTGCAGATTCACGGACTATACGACGTTCAGAACGAGATGGTAGAGGTAACTGGTTAATTAGCGGCTGTTGTAAAATCGATGTTCTGATATTCTTTGAGTTAATTTGGGAAATAGAAACTCAATAAAAACAAGTTTTCCCATGGTGCCCCAGGTTAATGAGTTAATAATTGCTTGATTCAGTTAATCACGCAATCAGAAACTTTAATCATTCGATGAGCAACAGTCGTCACATTAACTAATACAACGTCACGACAGTATTATCGTCATGCACTCTTTAAGGAAGTGTAGACCATACTATGAGCTATAAGAGCTCTCTGGCACTACAAGATTCCACAGGACGGAGTAGAGTATGTTATGATAAATATTAAGACAGGATATAGTGTAGAATATTCTATGAGACTCTGGAACAAGTCAATACATCACCTATACAGGCCAGTCAACCGGCTACAGCTCAACCCCAAACCACCACCATTAACACCCCTAAAAACCTGATGCAGCATTCGCATAGTCTCCACATC
This sequence comes from Oncorhynchus tshawytscha, assembly GCF_018296145.1. Lineage (NCBI taxonomy): Eukaryota > Metazoa > Chordata > Actinopteri > Salmoniformes > Salmonidae > Oncorhynchus > Oncorhynchus tshawytscha. The sequence goes on from NC_056448.1 coordinate 33,032,861, forward strand.
ACACCATGAAACACACCATAACAAACAAAGATGAATTGGAAACATGTCCTTTCATAATGCACTAATAAATCAACAGTCCTGTTTATTCATAGTCACTACGTTACAATTTAGCGCGGTATTGACAGACTGCCAGGTGTGTTTATTCTCCATCCCTAGGTGCTGCATGCGTCCTTTAGAAGGGTTATTATATTTGCTCTCTGATCGATGTAGAACCCATCCCAGGTTTGACCTGAGCATCTTCTCTCTTCCTCCTCCCTTCTCCTCCTCTCTCCTGCTCCTCCTCCCTCATTTGCCCCATCCTCTCCCTCCTCCTCTCCATGTCCTCCCCTTTTCTCCTCTCTCCTCCTCCTCCTCCCTCCTCCACCCCCAGCCTCTTTCTCCTCCCTTCTCTTCCTCCTCCTCCCTCTGTCCCCAGCCACTCCTCGATCCTCCTCTATCCTCCTCATCCTTGCTCTGCTCACTGTGGTATTCTGGGATACTGGAAGACTGGAGGCATCAAGAGGTTAATGAGGTCATCTAAATCTATTGGCTTGAAGTCAAAATAGAACTATTAGACCACCATAAACCATCATTAAATCAGTATAATGAAAAATAATCACTGAGTTCAGTACTGAGGAGATGCATGGACCGTGCAGTGTAGTAGAGAGTAAGGAGGTAAATGTGCCTGCAGTAGCTAGCTGGCTAAGGTAGTTAGCTGGGGGCTGAGAACCATTGGTTTCCTATAATCATGATAAATCTCCCTGATGTCAGAAGACAGTGGTTCTTATGGTGAATGGATCTGCTTTAATTACTTATTGAAATGGAGTGCTGGGTTTGTTTGTGACACTATGGGAAGACCTGGCAGGACCACAACACACACACACACACACACACACACACACACACACACACACACACACACACCTTGTGGGACCACAGCACACAGGATTTACAGCATGCTGTGTACCATGCACAGCCCTCAGGAAATGGTTTTGCATTTCTACAATACATATCCACAGGGTCTAAGCCATTGTCATAACTCACTGTAATTAAAAGCACCATGGAAATATTTACAAATGGAAATATGTGAAACACACACACACGTATGCACATACACACAGACAGACAAAATATGTGAAACACACACACACGTATGCACATACACACAGACAGACAAAATATGTGAAACACACACACACGTATGCACATACACACAGACAGACAAAATATGTGAAACACACACACACGTATGCACATACACACAGACAGACAAAATATGTGAAACACACACACACGTATGCACATACACACAGACAGACAAAATATGTGAAACACACACACACACGTATGCACATACACACAGACAGACAAAATATGTGAAACACACACACACGTATGCACATACACACAGACAGACAAAATATGTGAAACACACACACACACGTATGCACATACACACAGACAGACAAACACACAGTTCAAACACTTTAGTGTCCACAAAGAACTAACAGTCAATTACATGTGTCAAACAGTGTTCTGTTGTTATGCTCTTAACATATTCACAGAGAAACAGGGTGAAGAGAAATACACACCTCAGTAGAGAAACAGGGTGAAGAGAAATACACACCTCAGTAGAGAAACAGGGTGAAGAGAAATACACACCTCAGTAGAGAAACAGGGTGAAGAGAAATACACACCTCAGTAGAGAAACAGGGTTAAGAGAAATACACACCTCAGTAGAGAAACAGGGTGAAGAGAAATACACACCTCAGTAGAGAAACAGGGTTAAGAGAAATACACACCTCAGTAGAGAAACAGGGTGAAGAGAAATACACACCTCAGTAGAGAAACAGGGTTAAGAGAAATACACACCTCAGTAGAGAAACAGGGTTAAGAGAAATACACACCTCAGTAGAGAAACAGGGTGAAGAGAAATACACACCTCAGTAGAGAAACAGGGTGAAGAGAAATACACACCTCAGTAGAGAAACAGGGTTAAGAGAAATACACACCTCAGTAGAGAAACAGGGTTAAGAGAAATATACACCTCAGTAGAGAAACAGGGTTAAGAGAAATACACACCTCAGTAGAGAAACAGGGTGAAGAGAAATACACACCTCAGTAGAGAAACAGGGTGAAGAGAAATACACACCTCAGTAGAGAAACAGGGTGAAGAGAAATACACACCTCAGTAGAGAAACAGGGTTAAGAGAAATACACACCTCAGTAGAGAAACAGGGTTAAGAGAAATATACACCTCAGTAGAGAAACAGGGTTAAGAGAAATATACACCTCAGTAGAGAAACAGGGTTAAGAGAAATATACACCTCAGTAGAGAAACAGGGTTAAGAGAAATATACACCTCAGTAGAGAAACAGGGTTAAGAGAAATACACACCTCAGTAGAGAAACAGGGTTAAGAGAAATATACACCTCAGTAGAGAAACAGGGTGAAGAGAAATACACACCTCAGTAGAGAAACAGGGTTAAGAGAAATATACACCTCAGTAGAGAAACAGGGTTAAGAGAAATACACACCTCAGTAGAGAAACAGGGTGAAGAGAAATACACACCTCAGTAGAGAAACAGGGTTAAGAGAAATATACACCTCAGTAGAGAAACAGGGTTAAGAGAAATATACACCTCAGTAGAGAAACAGGGTTAAGAGAAATATACACCTCAGTAGAGAAACAGGGTTAAGAGAAATATACACCTCAGTAGAGAAACAGGGTTAAGAGAAATACACACCTCAGTAGAGAAACAGGGTGAAGAGAAATACACACCTCAGTAGAGAAACAGGGTTAAGAGAAATATACAGTGGGGCAAAAAAGTATTTAGTCAGTCACCAATTGTGCAAGTTCTCCCACTTAAAAAGGTGAGAGGCCTGTAATTTTCATCATAGGTACACTTCAACTATGACAGACAAAATTAGGGGAAAAAATCCAGAAAATCACATTGTAGGATTATTTATGAATTTATTTGCAAATTATGGTGGAAAATAAGTATTTTGTCACCTGCAAACAAGCAAGATTTCTGGCTCTCACAGACCTGTAACTTCTTCTTTAAGAGGCTCCTCTGTCCTCCACTCGTTACCTGTATTAATGGCACCTGCTTGAACTTTTTATCAGTATAAAAGACACCTGTCCACAACCTCAAACAGTCACACTCCAAACTCCACCATGGCCAAGACCAAAGAGCTGTCAAAGGACACCAGAAACAAAATTGTAGACCTGCACCAGCCTGGGAAAACTGAATCTGCAATAGGTAAGCAGCTTGGTTTGAAGAAATCAACTGTGGGAGCAATTATTAGGAAATGGAAGACATACAAGACCACTGATAATCTCCCTCGATCTGGGGCTCCACGCAAGATCTCACCCGTGGGGTCAAAATGATCACAAGAACGGTGAGCAAAAATCCCAGAACCACACAGAGGGACCTAGTGAGTGACCTGCAGAGAGCTGGGACCAAAGTAACAAAGCCTACCATCAGTAACACACTACGCTGCCAGGGACTCAAATCCTGCAGTGCCAGACGTGTCCCCCTGCTTAAGCCAGTACATGTCCAGGCCCGTCTGAAGTTTGCTAGAGAGCATTTAGATGATCCAGAAGAAAATTGGGAGAATGTCATATGGTCAGATGAAACCAAAATAAAACTTTTTGGTAAAAACTCAACTCGTCGTGTTTGGAGGACAAAGAATGCTGAGTGGCATTCAAAGAACACCATACCTACTGTGAAGCATGGGGGTGGAAACATCATGCTTTGGGGCTGTTTTTCTGCAAAGGGACCAGGACGACTGATCCGTGTAAAGGAAAGAATGAATGGGGCCATGTATCGTGAGATTTTGAGTGAAAACCTTCCATCAGCAAGGGCATTGAAGATGAAACGTGGCTGGGTCTTTCAGCATGACAATGATCCCAAACACACCGCCCGGGCAACGAAGGAGTGGCTTTGTAAGAAGCATTTCAAGGTCCTGGAGTGGCCTAGCCAGTCTCTAGATCTCAACCCTATAGAACATCTTTGGAGGGAGTTGAAAGTCTGTGTTGCCCAGCAACAGCCCCAAAACATCACTGCTCTAGAGGAGATCTGTATGGAGGAATGGGCCAAAATACCAGCAACAGTGTGTGAAAACCTTGTGAAGACTTACAGAAAACGTTTGACCTCTGTCATTGCCAACAAAGGGTATATAACAAAGTATTGAGATAAACGTTTGTCATTGACCAAATACTTATTTTCCACCATAATTTGCAAATAAATTCATAAAAAATCCTACAATGTGATTTTCTGGATTTTTTTTCTCATTTTGTCTGTCATAGTTGAAGTGTACCTATGATGAAAATTACAGGCATCTCTCATCTTTTTAAGTGGGAGAACTTGTACAAATGGTGGCTGACTAAAAACTTATTTGCCCCACTGTACACCTCAGTAGAGAAACAGGGTGAAGAGAAACACACACCTCAGTAGAGAAACAGGGTGAAGAGAAACACACACCTCAGTAGAGAAACAGGGTTAAGAGAAATACACACCTCAGTAGAGAAACAGGGTGAAGAGAAATACACACCTCAGTAGAGAAACAGGGTGAAGAGAAATACACACCTCAGAAGAGAAACAGGGTGAAGAGAAACACACACCTCAGAAGAGAAACAGGCTTAAGAGAGAACACACACCAAATCTCAGTAGCAGTTGAGTATTGGAGAGCTCCTAGAGAGAATCATGTTGTGGGTTAACACTCAGTGATATTGACACGCAGTCTTTGATGAGCTTGGGATGGTGTGTGTGTTTGTGTACGTTATTGTACTTGTGTGTGCACATGATTGTGTGTATGTGTTTGTGTGTGTGTACATGGTTGAACAGAGGTACTGATTGGATTGATCCCAGCCTCTCTCCTGTAGTGGGATGAGGAGGGAGATGGGGGAGACTGTGGGGGATCAGGGGGGAGACAGGATAAGGGCCCATGGTGAGGGTGAGTACGCCTAATTGCACACAGACACGCTCTTTCTCTGCCAATCTCTCCATCTCCCCTATCCCAAACCACATCTCTCTCTGCCATACCTTTCTCTGCCAATCTCCCCATCTCCCCTATCCCAAACCACATCTATCTCTGCCATGCCTTTCTCTGCCAATCTCCCCATCTCCCCTATCCCAAACCACATCTCTCCCCTCCATCCCTTTCTTTGCTACTCTCTCGCTTCCTGTGTGAATGTGATCCCATCCCTCCCCCCTCCTGATTAGCCAATGAGATGTAGAGAGATAAGGAGATTATATTTCATCCTTCTGTAATAGTTGCACTAATGATATGTATTATCACTTTCATTCTGTACCATCTCCTCTCCTCTCCTCTCCTCATCTCTTCTCTTTCTCAACTCCTTATTCTGTTCCAATAACTCCCTCCTCCCTCTTCCTCCCATCCACCTATCTCCACTGCCTCTATCATAGGGTACCGTGGTCGTGATAAGCAATAAATAGCTGTGCTTCATCACAGCCACATTTGGACTATTCCTTGCAAGGCTAGTTGACCTGAGCATGTTCACATTACAAGTCAGTGTGATTCATGTCTGATCTGTGACATTACAAATACAGTATGAGGTCCTCATTATACTGTATGCTGCACTATGAGAGACTTACCCTCCCCCTCTCTCTCTCTCTCTCTCTCTCTCTCTCTCTCTCTGTCTCCCTCCATCCCTCTCTCCTGGTGGGGTGTAGCTCTTTCCGTCAACTAACCTAGTGGCCTCATGGGTGGAATGTCATTGATATTTTTCATAATTTCAGAAATCCTGTATTTTTAAACACAGAAAATCCGGTGTTTCTATGTTTAAACAGTTTTTTATATTTCAATCTTCTGTGATGTATATAAAGTGTAATATTGAAATGCTAACTCAAAATTGAATACATTTCAACTCTATTTTTGACATTGTACGAGTGTCTTCTTTTTGTGTGTGAGGTGTGTACTTTTTATTTTAACGTAGATTTGTTTAAGACTACCAAGAAACACTCTGTGTGACCCTGATTTAGCCTGCTGCAGTAAAAGGTTAATAATGAATAGATATTGAGTGACAGTGTCTGGCTAGCAGCAGTTAGTGGAACTGCTGAAGGAATCGTTGTCCCTTGAAGGTTATGTTGTAATGGATCTGTGCTGTGAGATGGCTGTTCTGTCCTTGCCTGGCTAATGCTGAGCCCAAGTCTATTGCTTCAGGGAGAAAGGACAGACTAAGTCTGTGTTTGCAATGGCACCCTACTTGCTATATAGTGCACTACTATGGGCCCTCGTCAAAAGAGGTATAGAGCAGGCCTGGGCAATTATTTTCCATGGAGGGCCACATTATAATATAGTATTGCCATCACAGGCCTGAATAGGATTATACATCATGTGTATGACTGTGTTGACAGATATTTCTACTGTAAATCACGTCCAGATATGCTACTTATTTTACTTTTTTAACATGCACAGAAATGTACTACATCCATGTTCTTTTGGTAGGTATTTTCATTATTTAACATGCAATGAACTACATGGAGGGAAAAGTACACTGTGCTTTCAGCACCACGGACAGAACTCTGGTTAATGGGTATGCACAAAAACATAAGAAGGAGACAGTGCTCAACCTTACATTTAAACTACTCAATCAGTGTGAGGAGTGAAGTCTCTGATGGGTATTGACTAGTCAGGTATAGTTTCTGATGTCACTATGTAACTGGAAGGTTGCTCGGATCGAATCTCCGAGCTGACAAGGTACAAATCTGTCGCTCTGCCCCTGAGCAAGGCAATTAACCCACTGTTCTTCGGGTTCCGAAGATGTGGATGTTGATTAAGGCAGCCCCCCGCACCCCTCTGATCAGAAGTTGGGTTAAATGCGGATGACACATTTCAGTTTAATACATTCAGAAGGACAACTGACTAGTTATCCCCATTTCCCCCAGTAAGAGATGATCTGTGCCTTGACTTGTTATATTTCCTCACTGAAAATGTCTGTTCACATACATATGTTGACCAAAACAGTACAAACATCTTCTGAGCATGACTCCTAATCTTTGTAAAGTTTTGTTCATCGAGAGATGCATAGAACCTCGTCAGTGACAGTGTTTTGAATAGTTCTCCAATCATTGCATCAGACTGAAGATCGATAAGCTCAAGTTTCAGGTCAGTGGGAGGGTTACCCACATTGAAAGTGAAAGGAGAGGAAACCAACAGCATGTCCAGCACTTTGAAATGCTCAAAACGACGAGAAAACTCACTGTTCAAAGCAAGTGGCAGCGATGTATACTTCTTCCCGCTTGTCAGCTGATAGTGAACAGACGAATAGTACGGAAGGTGGGTGAGATTGTTGGCTTCTACTTGATGGGTCAGGAGTCATTCTCCCTCGACGGCTTTGACAAGGCTGTACATATGATGTGCAAAAAGGCCCTTCCCTTGTAGTTATGAATTCAGTTAATTCATGAGGGCCATAATGTCCACTATGAACGCAAAATCAGCTAAACATTCTTTATCTTGCAGTTGGGGAAAATCCACATATTTGCCTTTCATTTGCAAAAACACAGCAACCTCTGACTTTAGGTCCCACACCCTTTTAAGCACTTTCCCCAAACTCAGCCATCTCACGTTTGTGTGGTAGGGGAGATCTGCATGACCCGACTCTGTCTCTTCCAACAGTGAGACAAACTGCCTGTGGTTTGAAGATTTTGCTCTTATGAAGTTTACCACTTTAGTGACTGTATCCACAACATGGCTCATTTTCAGAACACATTTACAGAGCCCCCCCTGATGAATAATGCAATGCAGGAAACACAATTTCTGATCTGGGTTCAGCTCAGCTACTTGATCATGTATCCTTTTCAAAAGGCCAACGTTTTTCCTGTTAAGTTTGGGCACCCATCAGTGGTCACACTGGATAACTTTTCAAAACTCAGTCACAGCTTTGCCTCACACTTATTAACCTCCTCCTATAAGTCTTTCACTGTGGTTGTGCTCTTCCTTGACTGCACTGAAGAAAGCTCTGAGGTTATGGCTCGTAAGAATTTTAACAACTGTGCCGTGTCACGTGCATCACTGCTCACATCCAGGGCCAAGGAGAAATAGGTGAAATCCTTTACCTTGTCTTTCAACTGTTGTGCCATATTCTCTGTGAATACGACGTGTCACTGTTCATCTTGTCAGGGAAACATTTTCAAACAGCTCTTTCTTGTCGGGGCAAAGTATTGCTACAGAGTCAATTAAACATTTTTTTATATGAATTCTCCCTTAGAGAATGGCTTGCTATGTTTAGCAATATTGTGGGACAGTACATAGCTAGCTCTCGTAATTCTGTCGTTTGCTGAATGCAGTTTTGTGAAAGTCCTTGCTGCTTTTGCAACTGAGAAAGCAACTATTTCGATGCACTTTCCCTCTGCTCAGAAGACATATTCCTATATTTTTCTGCATGCTTCATCTGGAGGTGTCGAGACAAGTTGTAGTCTTTCAAGACAGCCATGCTCTCTTTGCACACTAAACACACAGCTTCCCTGATACCTCAATAAATAAATATTTCGATGTCCACTCTTGCTGGAACATTCATTGTCTACTTTCCTTTTCTTTGAAATCTTTGAAAAAACATTTTTTGCGCAATTTCTAGCTAGCTACTATTTGTAACTGTGAAGTGCGTGTCAGCCTGTCAGTCACTGTCTGTCCTCGTGCAGTTGTTATTTATACTTGCCTTCAAAATACATGTCCCACAAGTGGGTCGGCCTTTGTCCAGGCCTGATATAGAGAATATTGCCATTTGGGACGACACAGACTCAGAATCAACTAATGTACATAGAAGTTAGTGTAGTAATGTGATGATGTGTAATGAATGTGTGAACTATTATCAGTATTCTTCTTACTGACAGAACAGACAGACAAATAAACAAGATAATGAATAACATGTAAAATGTTACATTAAAATGTTCCGCTAAACCTTTTATAACGACCTAGTTAATCACATGTGAGTGGAGTGTGAATTAGCATATATTAAGATCTCTCATCTCCATTCATTTTGTATGTGTCCCAAATTGCACCCTATGCCCTATGTAGGACGCAGCCCCAGGTCATTGTGAAAGGACCAATACTCAGCCCATAGAGAACATGTGCTTATGTCTTTATCTGCTGTATGTCATTATAACACATAGAACGCATCCATCACTCCAGAGAAGACCCCAGCTTCATGGAGATACCATACTATGTCATTCTATTTCTATGGGAGATGCTGGATTGAATGATGGCATATTGACATGGACATGGTGTGTTAGTATGTTATTCATCTTTCATAAATGGAATAAGAATAGGAATAGATCAACCAAGCCTCACTCATCCAAAGCAAATCTATTTTCTCTCATTCTTTCGTTCTCTCCTTTGTTTTCCTGGTCCATATGAATTAGATGTTTGCTGTGTGTGTGTGTGTGTGTGTGTGTGTGTGTGTGTGTGTGTGTGTGTGTGTGTGTGTGTGTGTGTGTGTGTGTGTGTGTGTGTGTGTGTGTGTGTGTGTGTGTGTGTGTGTGTGTGTGTGTGTGTTGAGGAAGATGTGGCGGTGGGCAACCACAGGGTGCATGTGACGCGTCTAGTGCAGTAGTGCCTAAGTAGTGCCTAGGTAGACGTGCCACGCTGCCGCCGGCTAGCCCTTGTGGTGAATTGGGGAGCAGCTTCATGCACAAGTCTCCTCTTGCCGGTACAAAGCCTCTCCATGACTAAGACTCCTGCCAAACTCCTGGTTAACTGGCAGGGGATCTCGGAGCATCAGTGTGCCCAAGACAGGCACCCTCAGTGGCACTTTAAATAACTTTCTTTGCACAGGTATCCACTTCTTACCTCGGTGAAGCCATCAACCGGAAACCAGACTAAAGTCACCCCTTCATGACTCACTCCTTCATGGATAGGCTACCGCGCCTATCGGTAGTTTCACTCAGCAGTCAAAAAATGCTAAAGAAATAAAGTTTATCCCGGTCGCACATCTTCCTCCTATATGTCACCCAGCTTCTCCACAAGGAGCTTGATGACAGCAGCGGGTTTGCGGTTGACTGGATGGAAACCTATTCAACATCAGAAGGCTCAAAGCAACCACCAAGGTTTTGACAGAGCGTGCTCTTTAGGTGCCGTATGCTGATGACTGTGCTCTCATGGCCCACCCTAATGGCTGTGAGGGTCTATAGCAGGATGGGACTGTCTATCAACACCACCAAGACAGAGGTGGTCTGCCAATGGAGATCCAGCCCTCCACCCACCATGCCTGTCTTCACTATTGAACACAAATCACTGGCAATAGTTCCATCATTCAAATACATGGGCAGCAACCTCTTAAAACAGGATCCAAAAAGCATCAGCTGCCTTCTGAAAACTCAGACACAGGGTCTTCCCATGAGATAGCAAAAGCTCAGGTTGCCCAGCCCGGCGGAGATACAATCTTCGGCAAAATCATTTGCAAGGAGATTCCTGCAAAAATATTAGACCCCTGTTATTTGATTTGACAGGGATCTCCACCTCCACACCAAAGTCACTGTCTATCAAGGCGTCTGCATCACCACACTTCTTTACAACTGTGACACCTGGGTCACCTACGGTCACCACAACAAGCAGCTCGAGCGATTCCACATGACATGCCTACTGCGCATCCTGGGAATCACTTGGTGCGACCATGTGCCTCTTAAAGAAATACTTCCTTAGACCAACTGCAAGAGTATCAAATCAAATCAGTCCTCTTCTGGCTGTGCCGGGTGGAGATTATAACAGAACATGGCCAAGATGTTCAAATGTTCATAAATGACCAGCATGGTAAAATAATAATAATCACAGGCAGAACAGTTGAAACTGGAGCAGCAGCACAGCCAGGTGGACAGGGGACAGCAAGGAGTCATCATGCCAGGTAGTCCTGAGGCATGGTCCTAGGGCTCAGGTCCTCCGAGAGAGAGAAAGAAAGAGAGAAAGAGAGAATTAGAGAGAGCACACTTAAATTCACACAGGACACCGAATAGGACAGGAGAAGTACTCCAGATATAACAAACTGACCCTAGCCCCCCGACACATAAACTACTGCAGCATAAATACTAGAGGCTGAGACAGGAGGGGTCAGGAGACACTGTGGCCCCATCCGAGGACACCCCCGGACAGGGCCAAACAGGAAGGATATAACCCCACCCACTTTGCCAAAGCACAGCCCCCACACCACAATAGAGGGATATCTTCCACCACCAACTTACCATCCTGAGACAAGGGCGAGTATAGCCCACAAAGATCTCCGCCACTGCACAACCCAAAGGGGGGCGCCAACCCAGACAGGAAGATCACATCAGTGACTCAACCCACTCAAGTAATGCACCCCTCCTAGGGACGGCATGAAAGAGCACCAGTAAGCCAGTGACTCAGCCCCTGAAATAGGGTTAGAGGCAGAGAATCCCAGTGGAAAGAGGGGAACCGGCCGGTTCGTTGCTCCAGAACCTTTCCGTTCACCTTCACACTCCTGGGCCAGACTACACTCAATCATATGACCCACTGAAGAGATGAGTCTTCAGTAAAGACTTAAAGGTTGAGACCGAGTTTGCATCTCTCACATGGGTAGGCAGACCATTCCATAAAAATGGAGCTCTATAGGAGAAAGCCCTGTCTCCAGCTGTTTGCTTATAAATTCCATGGACAATTAGGAGGCCTGCATCTTGTGGCCGTAGCGTACGTGTAGGTATTTACGGCAGGACCAAATCAGAGAGATAGGTAGGAGCAAGCCCATGTAATGCTTTGTAGGTTAGCAGTAAAACCTTGAAATCAGCCCTTGCCTTGACAGGAAGCCAGTGTAGGGAGGCTAGCACTGGAGTAATATGATCAAATTTTGGGGTTCTAGTCAGGATTCTAGCAGCCGTATTTAGCACTAACTGAAGTTTATTTAGTGCTTTATCCGGGTAGCCGGAAAGTAGAGCATTGCAGTAGTCTAACCTAGAAGTAACACAAGCATGGATTAATTTTTCTGCATCATTTTTGGACAGAAAGTTTCTGATTTTTGCAATGTTACGTAGATGGAAAAAAGCTGTCCTTGAAACAGTCTTGATATGTTCTTCAAAAGAGAGATCAGGGTCCAGAGTAACGCCGAGGTCCTTCACAGTTTTATTTGAGACGACTGTACAACCATTAATTGTCAGTTTCAACAGAAGATCTCTTTGTTTCTTGGGACCTAGAACAAGCATCTCTGTTTTGTCCAAAAGTAGAACGTTTGCAGCCATCCACTTCCTTATGTCTGAAACACAGGCTTCTAGCGAGGGCAATTTTGGGGCTTCACCATGTTTCATTGAAATGTACAGCTGTGTGTCATCCACATAGCAGTGAAAGTTAACATTGTGTTTTCGAATGACATCCCCAAGAGGTAAAGTATATAAAGTATATAGTGTATACTATATATAGTATATATATATATAGTATATAGGTAAAGTATATAGTGAAAACAATGGTGGTCCTAAAACGGAACCTTGAGGAACACCGACATTTACGGTTGATTTGTTAGAGGACAAACCATTCACAGAGACAAACTGATATCTTTCCGACAGATAAGATCTAAACCAGGCCAGAAATTGTAGACCAATTTGGGTTTCCAATTTCTCCAAAAGAATGTGGTGATCGATGGTATCAAAAGCAGCACTAAGGTCTAGGAGCACAAGGACAGATGCAGAGCCTCGGTCTGATGCCATTAAAGGGTCATTTACCACCTTCACAAGTGCAGTCTCAGTGCTATGATGGGGTCTAAAACCAAACCAACCATTTCGTATACATTGTTTGTCTTCAGGAAGGCAGTGAGTTGCTGAGCAACAGCCTTTTCTAAAATCTTTGGGAGGAATGGAAGAGTCGATATAGGCCGATAGTTTTTTATATTTTCTGGGTCAAGGTTTGGCTTTTGCAAGAGAGGCTTTTATTACTGCCACTTTTAGTGAGTTTGGTATACATCCGGGGGATAGAGAGTCGTTTATTATGTTCAACATAGGAGGGCCAAGCACAGGAAGCAGCTCTTTCAGTAGTTTAGTTGGAATAGGGTCTAGTATGCAGCTTGAAGGTTTAGAGGCCATGATTATTTTCATCATTGTGTCAAGAGATATAGTACTAAAACACGAGTGTCTCTCTTGATCCTAGGTCCTGGCAGAGTTGTGCAGACTCAGGACAACTGAGCTTTGAAGGAATACACAGATTTAAAGAGGAGTCTGTAATTTGCTTTCTAATAATCATGATCTTTTCCTCAAATAAGTTCATGAATTTATTACTGCTGAAGTGAAAGCCATCCTCTCTTGGGGAATGCTGCTTTTTAGTTAGCTTTGCGACGGTATCAAAAAGGAATTTCGGATTGTTCTTATTTTCCTCAATTAAGTTGGAAAAATAGGATGATCGAGCAACAGTAAGGGCTCTTCGATACTGCACGGTACTGTCTTTCCAAGCTAGTCGGAAGACTTCCAGTTTGGTGTGGCGCCATTTCAGTTCCAATTTTCTGGAAGCTTGCTTCAGAGCTCGGGTATTTTCTATATACCAGGGAGCTAGTTTCTTATGAGTAATGTTTTTAGTTTTTAGGGGTGCAACTGCATCTAGAGTATTGCTCAAGGTTAAATTGAGTTCCTCAGTTAGGTGGTTAACTGATTTTTGTCCTCTGACGTCCTTGGGTAGGCAGAGTGAGTCTGGAAGGACATCAAGGAATCTTTGTGTTGTCTGTGAATTTATAGCACGACTTTTGATGTTCCTTGGTTGGGATCTTAGCAGATTATTTGTTGCAATTGCAAACATAATAAAATGGTGGTCCGATAGTCCAGGATTATGAGGAAAAACATTAAGATCCAAAAGATCCATTTATTCCATGGGACAAAACTAGGTCCAGAGTATGACTATGACAGTGAGTAGGTCCAGAGACATGTTGGACAAAACCCACTGAATCAATGATGGCTCCGAAAGCCCTTTGGAGTGGGTCTGTGGAGTTTTCCATGTGAATATTAAAGTCACCAAAGATTAGAATATTATCTGCTATGACTACAAGGTCCGATAGGAATTCAGGGAACTCAATGAGGAACGCTGTATATGGCCCAGGAGGCCTGTAAACAGTAGCTATAAAAAGTGATTGAGTAGGCTGCATAGATTTCATGACTAGAAGCTCAAAAGACAAAAACGTCATTTTCTTTTTTGTAAATTGAAATGTGCTATCGTAAATGTTAGCAACACCTCCGCCTTTGCGGGATGCACGGGGGATATGGTCACTAGTGTAGCCAGGAGTTGAGGCCTCATTTAACACAGTAAATTCATCAGGCTTAAGCCATCTTTCAGTCAGGCCAATCACATCAAGATTACGATCAGTGATTAGTTCATTGACTATAATTGCCTTTGAAGTAAGGGATCTAATATTAAGTAGCCCTATTTTGAGATGTGAGGTATCATGATCTCTTTCAATAATGACAGGAATGAAGTAGGTCTTTATCCTAGTGATTGCTAAGGCGAACACCGCCATGTTTAGTTTTGCCCAACCTAGGTCGAGGCATAGACACGGTCTCAATGGAGATAGCTGAGCTGACTACACTGACTGTGCTAGTGGCAGACTCCACTATGCTGGCAGGCTGGCTAACAGCCTGCTGCCTGGCCTACACCCTATTTCATTGTGGAGCTAGAGGAGTTAGAGCCCTGTCTATGTTGGTAGATAAGATGAGAGCACCCCTCCAGCTAGGATGGAGTCCGTCACTCCTCCGCTGTTTCATCCTTTCCTACACTGAAATTACACTTGCCTAACGATTGCGTCTGAAGTTGGGCTTGTAGCACAGCTATCCTCGCCGTAAGGTGATCGTTCTTCTGTATATTATGAGTACAGCGACTGCAATTAGAAGGCATCATGTTACTGTTACTACTTAGCTTCGGCAGTTGGAGGTCCTGACAAACCATGTCCAGATAAAGCGTCCGGAGTGAAAAAGTTGAATGAAAAAAAAGTTGAGGGAAAAACCAAAAATATAAACGGTAATTAAAAAGTAAAAACCGCAAAGTTGTCAGGTAGCAAAGTAAGGTTGGCAACAAAACGCACAGCAACACGTAAACAAGTCTGCAAATGGTGACCGGAAATGGCGTCAGACAGGCCTGTAGACATTCAGAGCCACTGCAAGCTGTTTCAAATACATACCGTGTATTTGTGTATGGAATCTCTTCAGCATGGAGGCCATGGTCATCCAACACCAACTGCGCTGGCTTGGGCATGTCATTAGAATGTCCCAGGAGCACGGAAGATCCTGTATGGCCAGCTACACGTTGGCCGGCGGTCTACAGAGGGGCAGATGAAAACGCTACAAGGACCAGCTGAAAACGTTGCTGAATTAGTGCAACATTAAACCCACAGACCTGGAGGACACTGCAGCCGACCGTTCCATCTGGCGGCAGCTCTGCCAGAGTGGTGTACAGAGGTCAGAAGAGGAGAGGAGCATAAACAAACAGCTCAGGAGACATACAACCATGCCTGCTCCTGCCAACACCAACTGCACACCAACTGCACATGCCCCACCTGCAATAAAGTTTGTGGATCTCGGTTTGGACTCAACAGTCACCAAAGAATTCCGGTTAACTCAGAAGTAAAAGTCCTCATCAGATATGATGGAGTACCATAACATAAAGTAACATGTATGTTGAGGATAGGAGGTTTCTTCTTCCCTCAGAAGAGTCTAAGGGTAATATCTTAGGCTGGCTTTGTGCAACAGACAGTAAGAGGAAGCTTGACAACATCACATTTTGTCAATGTTGTTTTTCCTCATAAGTTGTTCTCAACACATCCTGAACTCATTTAGCTGTTAGAGTCTCTGATATGGTAATCATCACAATGATGTATATTTGCATTCCTTTGTTTTACTGATACAATTCAGCCAGTCAGTATAGATTTCACTGATTTATCAACTAAATAATTGATTCATTTTGAAAAATTAACAGAAATCACATTAGCAGCAATGTATATCATCCAACAGATTTCAAAGAGATATTTGTTGATTGTCTGAGTATTTTTAAACACATGAACACATTCCAAATCTGGACACAGTCAATGGTTCCCTATTCCCTATGTAGTGCACTACTTCATTGTCAAAAAGGAATAGGGTGCCATTTGGGAGACAAACCACGTTTTCAACCTACAGAGTTGAGTACCGACTGTCGTATTGATGTGAGGAGGCTGGAAAAGAAGACTCACTGCTTGTTTGTTTTGCTCCGTCCCTCTTTAAGAGATCTCAACCTCTGTCCATTTCTTAGTTTGAGTCTGTGTGATGACACACACACACTAATGGTTGGAGGTGGAGGAGAAGGATGGGATATTTCCACAAACAATTTCCCCTCTGAATTCCAGAACACTATGCCATCGACAAACATACATGCACACACAAACACACACACACAGAATCCCACACCATGGCGAAATCGATCGAACCAATCTGAGATTACCACTTTGTCATGCCTGAGCCTCTGCTCTGCAAACCTGCAGTGCAATACCACTGAGTGCACTGGATAAAGATAGTCCTCCTCGCTATCATGTTCCCATTCTCATCCATGGTATTAAAATACACTACCTGATAAAAAGTATGTGGACACCTACTCGTCGAACATCTCATTCCATAATCATGGGCATAATATGGAATTGGTCCCCACCCTTTGCTTCTATAACAGCCTCCACACTTCTGGGAAATCTTTCCACTGGATTGCAGTCAACGTTCCAATTAATTTAAAGGTGTTCGATGTGGTTGAAGTCAGGGCTCTGTGCAGGACAGTCAAGTTCTTCCACACCAATCTTGACAAACCATTTCTGTATGGACCTTGGTTGTGCACGGCGGCATTGTCATGCTGAAACAGGAAAAGGCCTTCCCCAAACTGTTGCCACAAAGTTGGAAGCACAGAATCTTCTAAAATGTAATTGTATGCTGTAGCGTTAAGATTTCCCTGGAACTAAGGGGCCTAGCCCGAACTACGAAAAACAGCCCCACACCATATTTCATCCTCCACCTTTACAGTTGGCACTATACGTTTGGGTAGTTAGCGTTCTCCTGGCATCCACCAAACCCAGATTTGTCTGTTGGACTGCCAGATGGTGAAGCATGATTCATCACTCCAGAGAATGTTTCCACTGCTCCAGAGTCCAATAGCAGTGAGCTTTACACTACTCCAGCCAATGCTTCGCATTGCGCATTGTGATCACATGGTTGTGTGTGGACGCTTGTCCATTGAAATCAATTTCATGAAGCTGTAGACAAACAGTTATTGTGCTGACGTTGCTTCCAGAGGTAGTTTGGAACTCGGTAGTGAGTGTTGCAACCGAAACAGGTGATTTGTATGCGCAAAGCACTTCAGCACTCAGCGGTCCCGTTTGGTGAGCTTGTGTGACCTACCTCTTCACGGCTGAGCTGTTGCTGCGCCTAGACGTTTCCACTTCACATTAACATCACATACAGTGGGCCGGGGGCAGCTCTAGCAGGGCTGAAATTTGACAAACTGACTTGTTGGAAAGGTGGCATCCAATGACGGTGCCATGTTGAAAGTCACTGAGCTCTTCAGTAAGGACATTATACTGCCAATGATTGTCTATGAAGATTGCATGGATGTACAGTGGGGAGAACAAGTATTTGATACACTGCCGATTTTGCAGGTTTTCCTACTTACAAAGCATGTAGAGGTCTGTAATTTTTATCATGCTTCCAGCATTTATCACTTCAACTGTGAGAGACGGAATCTAAAACAAAAATCCAGAAAATCACATTGTATGATTTTTAAGTAATTAACTTGCATTTTAGTGCTTGACATAAGTATTTACCAACCAGTAAGAATTCCGGCTCTCACAGACCTGTTAGTTTTTCTTTAAGAAGCCCTCTTGTTCTCCACTCATTACCTGTATTAACTGCACCTGTTTGAACTCGTTACCTGTATAAAATACACCTGTCCACACACTCAATCAAACAGACTCCACAATGGCCAAGACCAGCGAGCTGTGTAAGGACATCAGGGATAAAATTGTAGACCTGTACAAGGCTGGGATGGGCTACAGGACAATAGGCAAGCAGCTTGGTGAGAAGGCAACAACTGTTGGCGCAATTATTAGAAAATGGAAGAAGTTCAAGATGACGGTCAATCACCCTCGGTCTGGGGCTCCATGCAAGATCTCATCTCGTGGGGCATCAATGATCATGAGGAAGGTGAGGGATCAGCCCAGAACTACACGGCAGGACCTGGTCAATGACCTGAAGAAAGCTGGGACCACAGTCTCAAAGAAAACCATTAGTAACACACTACGCCGTCATGGATTAAAATCCTGCAGCGCACGCAAGGTCCCCCTGCTCAAGCCAACACATGTCCAGGCCCGTCTGAAGTTTGCCAATGACCATCTGGATGATCCAGCGGAGGAATGGGAGAAGGTCATGTGGTCTGATGAGACAAAAATAGAGCATTTTGGTCTAAACTCCACTCGCCGTGTTTGGAGGAAGAAGAAGGATGAGTACAACCCCAAGAACACCATCCCAACTGTGAAGCATGGAGGTGGAAACATCATTATTTGGGGATGCTTTTCTGCAAAGGGGACAGTACGACTGCACCGTATTGAGGGGAGGATGGATGGGGCCATGTATTGCGAGATCTTGGCCAACAACCTCCTTCCCTCAGTAAGAGCATTGAAGACGAGTCGTGGCTGGGTCTTCCAGCATAACAACGACCCGAAACACACAGCCAAGGCAACTATAAGGAGTGGCACCGTAAGAAGCATCTCAAGGTCCTGGAGTGGCCTAGCCAGTATCCAGACCTGAACCCAATAGAAAATCTTTGGAGGGAGCTGAAAGTCTGTAATGCCCAGCGACAGCCCCGAAACCTGAAGGATCTGGCGAAGGTCTGTATGGAGAAGTGGGCCAAAATCCCTGCTGCAGTGTGTGCAAACCTGGTCAAGAATTACAGGAAACGTATGATCTCTGTAATTGCAAACAAAGGTTTCGGTACCAAATATTAAGTTCTGCTTTTCTGATGTATCAAATACTTCTGTCATGCAAATAAATGCAAATGAATTACTTAAAAATCATACAATGTGATTTTCTGGATTTTTGTTTTAGATTCCATCTCTCACAGTTGAAGTGTACCTATGATAGAAAAATACAGGCCTCTACATGCTTTGTAAGTAGGAAAACCTGCAAAATCGGCAGTGTATCAAATACTTGTTCTCCCCACTGTATGTGGACACCTGTCAGCAGCAGGTGTGGCTGAAATAGCCAAATCCACTAACAAACTTTTGTATATATACAGTGGCTTGCAAAAGTATTCACCCCCTTGGCATTTTTCCTATTTTGTTGCCTTACAACCTGGAATTAAAATGGAATTTTGGGGGGTTTGTATCATTTGATTTACACAACACAACATGCCAAAATATTTTCTATTGTGAAACAAACAAGCAATAAGACAAAAAAACAAAAAACTTGAGTGTGCATATCTATTTACCCCCCCCCCCAAAGTCAATACTTTGTAGAGACACCTTTTGCAGCAATTACAGCTGCAAGTCTCTTGGGGTATGTCTCTATGAGCTTGGCACATCTAGCCACGGGGATTTTTGCCATTCTTCAAGGCAAAACTGCTGCAGCTCCTTCAAGTTGGATGGGTTCCGCTGATGTACAGCAATCATTAAGACATACCACAGATTCCCAATTGTATTGAGGTCTGGGATTTGACTAGGCCATTCCAAGACATTTAAATGTTTCCCCTTAAACCAGTCGAGTGTTGCTTTAGCAGTATGCTTAGGGTCATTGTCCCGCTGGAAGGTGAACCTCCGTCCCAGTCTCAAATCTCTGTAAGACTGAAGCAGGTTTCCTTCAAGAATTTCCCTGTATTTAGCGCCATCCATCATTCCATCAAATCTGACCAGTTTCCCAGTCCCTGCCGATGAAAAACATCCCCACAGTATGATGCTGCCACCACCATGATGATGAGAGGTGTTGGGTTTGCGCCAGACATAGTGTTTTCCTTGATGGCCAAAAAGCTCAATTTTTGTTTCATCTGACCAGAGTACCTTCTTCCATATGTTTGGGGAGTCTCCCACATGCCTTTTGGCGAACACCAAACATGTTTGCTTATTTTTTTCTGGCCACTCTACCATAAAGCCCAGCTCTGTGGAGAGTACAGCTTAAAGTGGTC
>NC_056448.1:33057960-33077960 GCF_018296145.1 Oncorhynchus tshawytscha
CTACCCTGACCTTACATGCAGTCTCTTGTTATTACAGCATAGTATTACAGTATTACCCTGAAAAGTAATCTCTGGAACAACAAACACAAAGGGATTTGAGTTTTAGTTCTTCATTTTTCTTCGGCACCAATAATTCAGAATGAATGGAAAAGTCTTAAGAAGACTTCTTTGAAGTATTTAATGCTCTGACCAGGGAGACATATTTACTTTGCTATACTCCCTTTAACCTGAAGTCATTACTGCTGCTGATGAGTGTTTATACAGACGCATCTGGATGGGGAGAGCAGCTTGGAGAAGCAGTCAGAAACAAACAAAAACTATAAGCTATTCCATGAGAGAAATTGCCAAGAAACTGAAGATCTCATACAACGCTGTGTACTACTCCCTTCACAGAACAGCGCAAACTGGCTCTAACCAGAATAGAAAGAGGAGTGGGAGGCCCTGGTGCACAAATGCCTCAACATGTCCTCAACTGGCAGCTTCGTTAAATAGTATCTGCAAAACACCAGTCTCAACGTCAACAGTGAAGAGGCAACTCTGGGATGCTGGCCTTCTTTTCTAATGATAAAATAGCCTTTTAAAATGATAAACTTGGATTAGCTAACACAACGTGACATTGGAACAGAGGAGTAATGGTTGCTGATAACGGGCCTCTGTACATCTGTACGCCTATGTAGATATTCCATAAAAAATCTGAGGTTTCCAGCTACATTAGTCATTTACAACATTAACAATGTCTACATTGTATTTCTTTCAAAAACAAGGACATTTCTAAGTGTCCCCAAACTTTTCAACGGAAGTGTATATTTTTTAATGCAGTTAAAATCCTAATATGACAACATAAACGTCATATACATTTAAAAAAAGATGTCCTAAAGCTTGTGTTTTTGTGTGTGCACTAACTGTTTGCCAGAATAAGTGTCTCTTTGTCTATGGGAGAATTTGTTTTTACTGTTAAACATGTGGTTTGACAACATAAAAGTAAAAAATAATATAAAAACTTCCTGAAGCTTGGGTGTGTACAGTAGGTGCCAAATGTTTGCGTGAGTGACTGTCTCTTTGTCTATAGAAGTGTGTTCTGACAACAGTAGCAGAGCAGTGGGATTTCCTACAAAACTTCTCACACAGTCTGCAGGGGAGAACAGAGGAGAATAAAATGAATATGACACCTCCATTGATGAGTATGACTGAGAAACAGAGTGCAGAGTGTCAAGTCAAGGCGAGTGAAACAGAGCATCCTGAAAAATGTGCGCCTATATGCCATTTTCAGTGAGCGCAACTAGGGATATTTAAGACCAACCAAAAGCTGCTCTTAGCTCGTAATGCAATGGTTATGGCATTGATTTTGCCTGCACACAGTAGCAACAAGAATCTCTGCCTCTGATTCCAAAGGTTGCAAGTTCGAATCAAGCGATAGAATGTTGTTTTTGAGATTTTTGTTTAAAGCCTATCCCAAACCTTAAGACATACCTGAACCCTTCTGAGTTAATGTCTAACATTAACATTTCGCAATTAATAGATCAGAGGCAGATGCTTACGCCCATCCACCATCCCCGTCCATATTGCCCTGTCAAAACTGAAACTTACTTGAAGGTGACAGTGCTCACTGTTGCCCTTAGTGGCCGGTTTCCACGTCATCTCCCGATGTCCTCAGACATGGATGGACGTCGAGTACTGACTTGTATCACAGCAGACTTTGCTGAATATGGGATAGCCCTACATTTTTAAAATGTGTTTATGTGGGCTATTTAACAAACTAGCCTATAATGGACTAACATTCAAATTGGAGTTGATGACGCAACGCATAAAATACCTTAACTTCTTCGGGATCGGTGTCGCTGACGTAGGCTAATGCGATTAGCATAAGGTTGTAAGTAACAAGAACATTTCCCAGGACTTAGACATATCTGATATTGGCAGAAAGCTTAAATGCTTGCTAATCTAACTGCACTGTCCAATTTACAGTAGCTATTACAGTGAAATAATGCCATGCTATTGTTTGAGGAGAGTGCACATTTTTGAACATAAAAAGTTATTAATAAACAAATTAGGCACATTTGGGCAGTCTTGATACAAAATTTGGAGCAGAAATGCAATGGTTAATTGGATCAGTCTAACACTTTTCACATACACTGCTGTCATCTAGTGGCCAAACTCTAAATTGCACCTGGGCTGGAATAATACATTATGGCCTTTCTCTTGCGTTTCAAAGATGATGGTACAAAAAAAAGAATGGTTGTTTTTTCTTTGTATTATCTTTTACCAGATCTATTGTGTTTTATGCCCCTACATTCCTTTCACATTTCCACAAACTTCAAAGTGTTTCCTTTCAAATGGTACCAAGAAAATGCATATCCTTGCTTCAGGGCCTGAGCTACAAGGAGTTAGATTTGGGTATGTTATTTTAGGTGTGGGGGTGGATCCTTACCTTAACTTGAAACAACCACATACTTAGCCATGGAACACGTTCTGATTGACCACAGAGGGGTCAACCCTCGACACACCTTCAACTTGTGTATTCATCAATACCCAGCCCATTCATGCCATGCCAGCTACTGTGCCCATAATTCTGGTTATGAAAATAGCAATAATATTTCACTCATTTTCATTCAATCCATTTACAATCATATTATAGATTTTTTTCTGGCAGGTGGATAGAGGTAATCCCCTAGCTGACTGACTCACCGAACCCCTGGGGTTCGATCGAACCCAGGTTAAGAACCACTGCTCTAAACCATAATGTTGAACAATCTTTGTTTTCAGGTCATTTGAGAGTTGTTTTGAGGCCCCCATTTTGCCACTCTTCAGAGGAGAGTCAAAGAGAACAACAACTTGCAATTGGCCACTTTAAAGGAGACCTTGTTGAATATGGGATAGGCCTACGTTTTGTTATTGTGTTTCTGTGGACTATTTAACAAACTAGCCTATAATGGGCTAACATTCAAATTGGAGTTGATGACACAATGCATAAAATACCTTAAATACACAACTTGAAACAACCACATATTTAGCCATGGAACACGTTCTGTGAGGGGTCAAGCCTAGACACACCTTCAGCTTGTTTATTCATCAATATCCAGCCCATTCGCTCCATGCCAGCTACTGTGCCCATAATTCTGGTTGTAAAAATGGCAAAAATATTCCTGAAATTTACATTCAATCCATTTTACAATCATATCATATCACTGTATCCATTTACAATCCTATTATTATAGATTTTTTTCTGACAGGTGGATAGAGGTAATCCCCTAGCACAGGGCTTAGATACAGTAATTGGGTATTTCAGTTTCAGACCAACCATGCTAATAAAAGTGGTATACGGTAATGGAGTTGTAAATACACAAAGCAGCCAGAATACTAATAGACGACATCTTTTATCTTCAGCAGAAAAGGACATTCTCTGACTGATAAAGATAAAGATATGACAAAAACTCATAGTTGACGAATACAGTGTCTGATTGGAGATTGGATGTTGATCATGATCATGATTGATTAGTCATGCGTGATGAGTGCCAATAAATTGTCTGTCACATGAGATGATTGAGATGATGGTTGCTTTGATTGACAAAATAAAGATATGTCCCGTTGACCTCAGTATTTTGTCTCCGTCTAAGTTTTAATTGTCCTATAGTTCCACTCTCTGAACCCTCCAAATGCTGTGTTACCAAAGTAGAGTTGAGGCAGGAAATGAATCCAGGCAGGTGTCTCATGCTCAGTGATTCATTGTTACAGTAATTATTCCATCAATTTCTTCCTCCCTATCTTCATAGACCTTCTACCATTTTACAGTGATAACCCCCTCCCTTGCTCATTGACTCTGTCCTCGCATGTTTGTAGAAAATCAGTTCATTTCTCCAAGGTTACGTGGTTAACCAGGTGGTGGGTGACAGGTTTACAATTTTCCAAGGGTGGAGCTGTGGACCGAGGGAGTAATTCATCGACTGACTGCTGCATCTAACAGGACCACAGGGGAAATACTTCATTAATCCAGAGTAGAATCTAGCTCCTGTCATCTATGCCATTTATGACAGGTGGATAGAGGCAAGACAACCTTGTATTGAGAAAGCAATCCCCTAGCACAGGGCTTGTGCACAGTAATTGGACATTTCAGCCGTGGACCAACCGGGTTAATAAAAGTAGTATACACGTCTGCATCAATTGAAGGAACAGGGGAGAGACAAAGAGAATGGAGCAAAACCATCTGACTGCGAAAACATATTTGTATTGATTGTGGGTCTTCCTGTCTTCATGTGTGTGAGAATGAAAGGAAAGAAGGAAAGAGAGAAAGGAAGATAGGGAATAAAGGGAGACATCTCTGTTGGAGGGAGGGGGAGGGGTACACATTAATTAGCACTGATACTATTCTAAACCACAAACTTGTCACAACTCCGACCGAAGGTGGCTCCCCTTCCCGTTCGGGTGGCGCTCGGCGGTCGTCGTCGCCGGCCTACTAGCTGCCACTGATTATTTTCTCCCCCTCCTTATGTGTTTATTGAGTACACCTGTTTAGAGTTGGTTGTAATTAGTTGGGCTTTATTAGTCAGCCGGCCCGCCCGTTTCTTTGTGTGGGATTGATTATTGTAACCCTGGTGTTTGTTACAGACGAACGTGTTGGTGTATGTTCATATATAGTGCTGGACTGTTTTCGTTCCCCGTGTCTGGGGCATTTTGGTTTTGAGCACCCAGTGTTTAGTGGGGTGGCCGTGGTTCACCGTGTGTGCATTAAAAGAGCACTATATTGAGCACTATATCGCCTGACTTCATACTCACGACACCCAGTACATTACAGAACTGAATAATGCACAGCCAAAGTGATAAGCTCCAAAAGTATACACAAATCATACACAAGTTCAAATTTACCCAATACCTCTTAAATAATAGACAACATTATGTATAAAAAATAACCTTTGGCATAGCAGTCCCTCATAAATAGAAGATATCTGGTTTGTTGGACCACAGAACAGCTGGAGCTCAGTTGGTAGAGCATGGTGGTTGCAACACCAGGACAGTGGGTTTGATTCTCGGGACCACTAGTACGTAAAATGTATGCAAGTATCACTGTAAGTCTCTATGGATGAAAGTGTCTGCTTAATGGCATATATTACTATGCAGACACAATTATTAATCCACAAAATCTTAACAAAATAGCTTTGTTACTAGCCTAAAATGCAAACTGACGGTTACTAGGGTATTGCTACTGAGACGTAGCCTGAATCAACAGCTTTTTTATATTTGGACCAAAGAACATCTTCAGTCGATAGACACTGTTATAAATTACAACAGTTCCACATGTGGTTGTTAGTTACTGGGTGTCCTAGAAAACAGTCTGTAGTAAAACCCCTCAACCCTTATTTATGAGGTGCAGGGCTGGACAAAAACTAGGCCTACTTGTAACTAGGGCTGACACATACTTTTCTATTGGTTCAGTGACCTAGAAAACACTTCACACTTTTATCATGTCACTATAGAGTACAGTAGTACATCCTATACTCAAAGATCCTGAAATGACCTCCTTGCATTAGTATCCACCCATGTCGACCATAATTGAATCGGGCTCAACCAGTCCCTCAGCCAATCTAATGGGACTCATACAGCAGAGAGTTGCATCCCAAATGGCACCCTATTCCCTTTATAGCGCACTACTTTTGAGCCCTGTGGGCCCTGGTCAAAAGTAATATACTTACAGGGAATAGGGTCAGTGCATATTAATACAGTGCATAGATTTCCATCGACAGTTTTGATGAATCTATGTATAAACTATGATTAAACCTGTGTGGAGAGGAGCCTATAGTAAAAAAGCATTAGCTTGGAATGGGATTTGAAATCTGTGCTGAAACCTCTCAGTAAATAGTCATGCAGTAATTGCATAGAGGGATCTGAGGATGATGAGATAATACATAATGGTGGAGATTTATCCAAAGAGAGAGAGCGAGAGAGCGATGCCAAATTAAACAGATTTTTGTCAGATCTGGTTGGAGGTTGGCAAAGTGTGTGTGTGTGTGTTTGGTTTACTATCCTTGTGAGGACCATCACAAAGATAGTAAAACAATGAAAATTCAGACAGGTGGGGACATTTTGCTGGTCCCCAAAAGGAAAGGATATTTTAGGCTTAGGGGTTAGGGTTAGGTGTAGAACTAGGGTTAGGAGTTAGGGTTAGGTTTAAGGTAGGGGGTTGGAATTAAGGTTAGGGTCAGGGTTAGGTTAAGGGTAAAGGTTAGGGTTAGGTTTACTGTTAGGGAACATGTGTCAAAGTCCCTTGCACTTGATTGAGGAATTAAGGTCACTGATTAGTAAGCAACTCTCCTCATCTGGTTGTCTAGTTCTTAATTAGATGGAAAAAACAATGAATTGTTTGGTCCCCACAAGGATAGTAAAACAAACGTGTGTGTGTGTGTGTGTGTGTGTGTCCATCCATGCAAGTGTCAAACAAGTGGAGTGTCAGTAGAACACATTGCATGTACAGTGTTTACCATACAGTGCCCCCTGTGGGTCCTGTTGGGAATTGCTCTAGTTTTGGAGTAATCATCTTTGAGTGAGGCAGAGCTACAGAGCTAGCAGATTGCTGTCTGAACAGGGAGAACCAGCAAGCCAGTGAGGCAGGTCCCAAGTGCTGTGGTCAGATCTTCCTAGAAGAGAAAACTCATTAATGAATAGATGGAATTTTAAGATTACTGGAGGAGAGGTGGAAGCAGAGGGATAATCATGCACACACAAGCGAGCGTGCACGCGCGCACACACACTCACAGTCTATTGTGTACTGTATGTCCTATTGGGTGAATATCAGTGTTATTACTATGCATATTGCATACTACTGTACCTTCTTCCAATTACTTATTTTTTTGTATTTGACTTATTATTGATATTAATATTGTGCTACAGTGTTGAGGGAGCTAGCGCGTAAGCATTTCACTGCACCTTGTATACCCTGCTGTACTGTGTACGTGACAACTAAAATATGATTTGATTTGACACACACACACACACACATACACCTTCATTGACATGGTGTTCTCCCCACGCTCAGTAGACCGAGGTAAATCTCTGACGGACTACCCATAACCCCCCATGGTGACTGTAAAGCATTGTTTTGCTCCATGATCTTTAATCAATACAGGCTTACCCCTCCGTTACCTCCGGGGAGAATTCTATCTGGTTCTCTGGGTGAAGCGTAATGGAACTGTAAATAGATAAAGCAGACAGAAAACTAAACACAACATCTTTCTGACTGAAAAACTAAAGATATGGCAAAAACCCATAGTTGACAAATACTGTGGCAGAATGGAGATTGGATGTTGATCCTGATTGCTTAGTAATGCCTGACAAGTGCCTATAAATTGTTGTCTGTCATACAAGATTATTAAAATGGCAGTTGCTTTGATTGACAGAATAATGATACATCCTGATGAGCTCTGTATGTTGTCTCCATCTAAGTTTGAATTGTCCGATAGTTGTTGTTTCACTCTCTGAACCCTCCAAACTGTGCATACAATAGAATAGTTGAGGCTGGAAATGAATCCAGGAAGTCTTTTGTCCAGATGATCCCCAGTACACCTACCCTGATTTGGGCCTGACACATCTCCAGGTTCTTTGGTTAAAGACATAATACGTACAGTACCTGTAGATTGAACGTCCATAAAATGTTTAAGTAACATGCTGCTTCACCGAAGGGGCTGTAACAGACAGGTGCACTGTGGTTAAAATGGTGTGTACATCAAAGACTCCATACAGTCAGGCTATCGTCTGTGATCCTGTCAAACACATCATGCCTCCAGGAAAAGCACGTGGGCAACTTTTATAAAATCTATACTATCCAGCAGGCAGGAATGAAAAACATGTTCAAAATAACCAGTAACTTCATTTATTAACGTAGTAGAGACAGTGATTGCCACTATGTCCTGAAGGGTAGAGAGGGTGTCTTCTGAAGAGTGTAACAGTACAAACATGAACATCTCACCTCTCAGTTTGAATGCTAACACACTAACAGTAACTAAGAGTTGACCTCTACAGGGTATACCGGGCCACGGTGTGACCTGAAATAACTCAAACCCCTCCAATTCGCTACACCAGTCAGCGGTTCAACCCCACGACCTCAGGTATTCATATTAATATTCATCACCTACATACCATAACACCATGGCTGCATCCCAAATGGCACCCCTTTCCCTATGTACTACTTTGGATCAGGGCTTGGCAAAAGGTAATGCACTATACAGGAAATAGGGTGCCATTTGGGACGCAGGCCATCTATCCTATCTCGCTCTCATAAACAAATCTAATGTGAAGATAGTTTTCAATATCAAAGCTGCAGCTGCCTCAGCCTCTGATAGAATGTCTGTCCAGACTGGAGTCACGAAAAGGAAGGATTTCTCTTGTACACGTTTTCACTGCAGTTACATGGTGGATTTATTGACTTTATCTCTGCGTTGTTCATTGGCTCTGCGCTTATGAAGAATTCATCCAGAGTGCCTAGCTGCTGAAGCGGAGGAAGAAGAGCGAAAGAAGACAAAGAGAGTCAGAAACGTCATCTTGTTCACGTCGCTGCTGTGAATCTCTCACCACCTGCGCCCAGTGTTCGATATTTGATAACCCTTTCACAAAAAATGATATATGTTCAAATGTAATCCCAGATATAAGGATGATGTATCCACATTGTCAAAACATGAACGTATTTTTGGTCACTTTCCAGTGTAATTATGTCCATTTAATTTGTTTCATCCATATTTGGTGCTAAAAAAAAATCTGATTTTATTATTTTATCAAGATAATACCAGTGTCTGCACGGCAGAACTGCCAGACATCAAATGAAAGTATTATCTTCAACCTGGACTACTTAGAGAGCAGCAGTCTACATCAGATACAAATCAATTGAATACTAATACTTCAATCCTCTCTCTCTCTCTCTCTCTCTCTCTCTCTCTCTCTCTCACTCTCGCTCTCTGTCTCTCTCTCTCTCTCTCGCTCTCTGTCCTCCCTTCTTTCTGACACACAGCATGGTGACAGGTATCAAAGCTGTGTGCCTTGTCAGAACATCAGTAAATCTGGTCAGCGTCGCTCTGATTTAAGAACCTAAGTGGAATTAAGATTTGCTGATCTGTCATTCTTCTTTGAAATTTCAAACAGTTCCAGCTTTTAGCCTGTCTGGCTGCCTCTTAAAAGAAAAGCAGGGTTTTTGAGGAGATTTCCATAGGAGAACCGAGGGACCAGAGGGACCTAAACTAGGCATGGGCTCACTCACATCCACAGACACACACAGATCTGAGAAGGTGGCTGACTGTGAACGTAGACTTGGAGATAAAAATATCAAGAGGTGTCTGTGGGGGGTCTTGTAGGAAGTCAGGTGTTTTGATAACAGAAGGATCAAAGATAGTAAGGATAAGGATGTGGCTTTGAAGTTCAATCTTTGATCTACGCTTAATGGTGAGATGAGAAACGGAATCATCATTTAAAGATTATAGACTCCATCCTTCCAACCGAAACTCTTTGATCATAATCTCTGTATTGTAAGCATATGAAATATCATTGTTCTGCCTGCATCGTTACAGCATTTTACAGTATTAAGTCAATGTCCAATTTGAGATTTGTGGAATGTATGTTGTGTGTGTTGGTGTGTGTGTGTGTGTGTGTGCGCGTCATTTGCTGTGGGAGCTGGCTGACAGTGTCCACCATGACTAAGCCTTGCTATAATGATGGCCATCTGGAATCACCAATCACACAAAGAAGTCTTGAGGTGAAAACACATTCCAAAAACAGTAGAACACACACATCAACGTGAGCTGGGAACATGACACAAATAGTGCACACAGGGTCATGCTAAACAAATAACTTTCTTTCTCTCTCTCCGTCCATCCTTCACCTCCTCCTCTGTTGTTTTCCTTCAGGAGTTTTCTCAGTCTATAATTTACACAAGAAAGAGATGTGTGATCAAAGTAGAAGTAGACTATGACACGCTTCAAAATAACCTTGATGCATCTCACACTCGTTTTCAAACACGTTCAACAAGCATTGTTGTTTGTTGAACTGAAATGACTTTTCTGTGAAGGTGGCATCACACCCTAAAGTACTAGCTTCTCACAGAGTAGATTAAGTCAGCTAGCTTCTCACAGAGTAGATTAAGTCAGCTAGCTTCTCACAGAGTAGATTAAGTCAGCTAGCTTCTCACAGAGTAGATTGAGTCAGCTAGCTTCTCACAGAGTAGATTAAGTCAGCTAGCTTCTCACAGAGTAGATTAAGTCAGCTAGCTTCTCACAGAGTAGATTAAGTCAGCTAGCTTCTCACAGAGTAGATTGAGTCAGCTAGCTTCTCACAGAGTAGATTAAGTTAGCTAATTTCTCACAGAGTAGATTAAGTTAGCTAGCTTCTCACAAGCAGTAGATTGAGTCAGCTAGCTTCTCACAGAGTAGATTAAGTCAGCTAGCTTCTCACAAGCAGTAGATTGAGTCAGCTAGCTTCTCACAGAGTAGATTAAGTTAGCTAATTTCTCACAGAGTAGATTAAGTCAGCTAGCTTCTCACAAGCAGTAGATTGAGTCAGCTAGCTTCTCACAGAGTAGATTAAGTTAGCTAACTTCTCACAGAGTAGATTAAGTCAGCTAGTTTCTCACAAGCAGTAGATTGAGTCAGCTAGCTTCTCACTTGCAGTAGATAAGACCTACTAACAGACTGCCTTAGGGTAGTGACTATGAGTCACACACAGTCTGAGCTCAGTCTCTAGCTTTGTGCCTTCCGTAAGCTATGTCCTAGCAGACCAGGCTTCTCATGCAACAGACCCAGGTAGGCTTTTAGAACAAGGAAAATATATTCACTCAAACAAGGCACTGTACTATTACAAATCTGAGCAGCATGCAGCCACAAAAATGCAAAGCTGTGTTCTGGGTAGAAGAGGTGGCAGTAAATATAACCTGTAATGTTTCGGTAAAAGGCTGTGTCCCAAATGGCACCCTATTCCCTATGTAGTGCACTACTTTTGACCAGGGCTCTAAATAGGGAATAGGGTGCCATTTGGGATGCACACAAGGTCCAGGGGGGAGTAGGGCAGCCTTTGACCACTAGAGAGCAGGAGGAGGAGAGGAAAACAGGATGGTGGAGGAGAGGAAGACAGGATGGTGGTGGAGAGGAAGACAGGATGTAGAGGAGAGGAAGACAGGATGGTGGATGGTGGAGGAGAGGAAGACAGGATGTAGAGGAGAGGAAAACAGGATGGTGGAGGATAGGAAGACAGGATGGTGGAGGAGAGGAAGACAGGATGGTGGTGGAGAGGAAGACAGGATGGTGGTGGAGAGGAAGACAGGATGGTGGTGGAGAGGAAGACAGGATGGTGGAGGAGAGGAAGACAGGATGGTGGAGGAGATGAAGACAGGATGGTGGAGGAGAGGAAGACAGGATGGTGGAGGAGAGGAAGACAGGATGGTGGTGGAGAGGAAGACAGGATGGTGGAGGAGAGGAAGACAGGATGGTGGTGGAGAGGAAGACCGGATGGTGGAGGAGAGGAAGACAGGATGTAGAGGAGAGGAAGACAGGATGGTGGTGGAGAGGAAGACAGGATGGTGGAGGAGAGGAAGATAGGATGTAGAGGAGAGGAAGATATGATGGTGCAGGAGAGGAAGAGATGATGGTGGAGGAGAAGGAATGAGTGGTACTGGCAGCAGGGCATGGTGAGACAGATGGTCTTGAGGGTCCATATGGGTGGGCAGAGAGTGTGTGTGTGTGTGTGTGTGTGTGTGTGTGTGTGTGTGTGTGTGTGTGTGTGTGTGTGTGTGTGTGTGTGTGTGTGTGTGTGTGTGTGTGTGCTGGAACGTGGGTGGATATCCCCTTGTGGGGTTTTCAGCCACTCTCCTGATGCCTCAGTGGGAAAAACTGACCCTCAGTGTGAGTGGTCTGTCTGGGGGAGCATGGACAAGAACACACTCCACCACCATCACCACCGTTGTGCTGCCAACACACACCAACACAACACAAAACAGCACCCACCCACGCACACACACACGCACACGCACACACGGTGCATGAGTCAGACAGAAAAACAGAGAAGTCGTGTGAAGACCAGATTGGACACTTATTCCAGGATTATTTTGAGATGAGAATTTCTTAAGTACAAGTCGCATCCAGCTAATTACTTTTCAAGATAGTCTTGAGAAGAACAAGGTAGGTTTAGAAGTGTATAAGTTGAACTAAAAGTGACGCTGAAGAATTGATTGCATTTTCCATGAGAAGTATAGAATGAACCAGCTGACCTAAATAATAATGGGATCTAGAATGGATAAGAGAGAACAATGAGAGAAAGAAAATGTACTCCATTTTCTATGAGATGTATAGAATGAAGTAAAGCAGACACATAGTGTACAGCTCCATGAGTAACAGGTCAGCAACAGAAAGACCTTATCAGAGACAGAAGACTGGACAGGATGGATTTAGTACGTCAACTAACATTTTGACTATTTCTCATCCCCAGTAGTTATAAAGGAAACATAAATAACTCTCTGCGTCAGAAATTACACCCAATTCCTTATGGCCCCTAGTCAAATGTAGTGCACTATGAAGGGAATAGGGTTCCACTTGGGACATACACACTGTCTCGTCTCGTGTGAATGATGACAGCTAAAGAGCCATTAAATAACCGTGACAGACCGTTACCGTAATGACATTCACATTCACTCAAACTCGTTTCAAGTTTAGTCTGCATGTTAAATTGCACCCTATTCCCTATATAGTGCACTACGTTTGACCTGGGCCTACAGGATGGAATTTGGGATTCTGCATTACTCTTTGTTTGGTTCACTGCATATTCTCTGCACTATTAGGAAGTAATACCCTGGGATCAGCGTCACAGTGACAGCCTCTATGGCATTAAACAATGGGTGCTAGATTTGAGGTGAAGGGAATCACTTTGGCTACATGACAGAATATCCTGGACAGGCAGCCAGGCATGGGTCGCGGACATATGCTATGTCCCAAATGGCACCCTATTCCTTATATAGTGCGCTACTTTTGATCAGGGCCCATTATTGAACTATGTAGGGAATAGGGTGCCATTTGGGATGCAGGCACAGATGATAAAGTGTGAAACAGTCATGAACACAGGATCAGAGACAAATGAGCTTATAGGCCTATTTCTGAAAGGAGGTTTGAAAGGAAGGAGCGCATAATGAAATGTATAATTTATCCAGAGATTCTACAGGGCACTATAAAATAAACATGAGAAAGAAATAGAATGTTAATCTGCTTCTGGCTAGGAACATATAGAAAACAGCCATTTGTTTCAGTCACAGTGCTGTCACGTGTGTGTGTGTGTGTGTGTGTGTGTGTGTGTGTGTGTGTGTGTGTGTGTGTGTGTGTGTGTGTGTGTGTGTGTGTGCGTGCGCGTGTGTGTGTGTAGGGGGAAGGAGGAGGGTGTGTTGGGGATGAGGAAACATGACAGGTGACAAATGAAGGAATGACAGACATGAGTCAGCGTGAGATGGTAAACAGACCCATGCCCACTCTCTTGTAACAACGAGAGAGCGACAGAGAGAGAGCGAGAAAGAGAGGGAGTAGAAAGGCAGTTATATACAGGACAGGAACAAAGAAGAAAAAATATGAAGATAACTATGAAAAGGAGGGAAGGAGGGTGTGACTATTTTCTTACTATGACTAAACACAGTCTCCAGAGATGAACTCTTGAACTATCAATCAATGCTCAGGCTGGGTCTGATCCCAGCCACTCTCAAAATCCATAATCAAAGATCCAGCGCTGTGCCAAAAGGTGCTTAATCTGTGTTTTCTGTTAGAGGAGAGAGAATGTGTTCAGCCCCAGAGCCTGTGGCATGCAGGGAGAGAGCATGGCCATGCATATTTAACAACTACACTGAGAGGAGAGGAGAGAAGAGAAGGAGGGAGCCAAAAGTTTGGTGCTGGTGCTATACCTCTCATTTTCTCTCGCTATCTCTCTCTCTCTCACACACACACACACACACACACACAGGTCCATAGGTCATGCGGGCAGGCTATGATAGGTTGGTTTGCTTTTTGTTTACGTGTGTGCATGCATATGTGTGTATGAATGTGGGTTTGTTTGTGTTATGTAGAGGTATATCCACCACTCTACTGCATGTGTCACAGTCCAAGACGTTTGGGTGACAGAATGATGGAGACACGCAGTACAGCAGAACAGCGGATCTCCAGATAATGCATTTCCCATCCTGCTCGGGATTCTGTGACTGTTAATTTGAGGGTCTACCCAGAGCTAATCAAAGAGATGTTCCCGTTCTAACATAAAACACCAGCCATTCACACCATTCGGAATCCCTGCTAATGCAAATAGGCTACTCAATAAAAACACTTGAGCCTAGCACAAATTGACTGGCCAGTGAACTTTGTGAAGGCTCTGCTCTAAGGCTGTTTAGGATCAAAACAAGTTTCAACATCAACTAAATCACAAAGCTTCAACTCAATTTTCTGTCCCTTTTACTTGTGTTGGTGAAATCTATCATTGTTTTCTGAGCTCTTTTTCCAAGTCAGGCTACAAAGTGATCATAGAGCTGCTGACGGTATGTCGATCGGGACACAAATACCCGTTTGGATAAATAGATTGTTTTCATCTTAATAATGACCCATGTATGGGAGAAGCTGAGTAGGTTTTAAAGTGATATTCTCTTCTAACAGCTGAAAGTTTCAGATCAATAGATGGCTCAGTGTTGTTTACGAGTGCCAAACTACCTCCACATTACACACATAAAACACACACACGCGCGCGCGCGCACACACACACACACACACGCACACACACACACACACACACGCACACACTGGCTGGGGAATACAATAAGACATTACACAAATAGAGAACACACACTAAGGAATACATCCAATCTCGTACTGATCACACTCAGCCCAGCCTGATTACAAACAACTTAAAGTGTGCTCATGTATTGATTCATCTAAAGTAGAAATTAAACAGTTGTTGGTCCTGGTATTGAACAGAAAACACGGTGTATTAACATGATGAATAGATAAATTGTTCAGAAACATATTCTATTCTTATTTACAATTAAAGTTATTCCAAAATGACGCAATACATTATTTACCATTAATTTCTATTGGGCACAACATTACTGTCACGGCAGATTTCCTCCTCTTCCTCTGAAGAGGTGAAACAAGGATCGGATCAATATGCGGCGTGGTAAGTGTCCATGGTATTTAAAGTGAACTGGCAACGAAACAGTCCCGTGTGGCACAAACACTGACACAGGAAACAATCACCCACCAAAATACCCAAAGAACATGGCTGCCTAAATATGGTTCCCAATCAGAAACAACGATAAGCACCTGCCTCTAATTGAGAACCTAACTAGGCAACTATAGACTTACATAAACACCTAGAAAGGAAACAGCCCCATAAACATACAAAACCCCAAGACAAGGTAAAACACATATATCACCCATGTCACACCCTGACCTAACCAAAATAACAAGGAAAACAAAGAACACTAAGGTCAGTGTGTGACAGTACCTCCCCCCCCCCAAGGTGCGGACTCCAGGCCGCACACCTAAACCCATAGGGAAGGGTCGGGGTGGGCGTCTGTCCATGGTGGCGGCTCTGGCGTGGGACGTGGACCCCACTACACCATAGTCTTAGTCCGTTTTTGTGGCCTCCTAGGAACGGCGACCCTTGCCGCCGACCCTGACCTGGGAACCCTAATAAATGGGCCCACAGGACTGAGGGACACCTCTGGACTAAACAAACTCCTACGGACTGAGGGGCAGCTCCGGACTGAGGGGCAGCTCAGGGCTGAGGGGCAGCTCAGGACTGAGGGGCAGCTCAAGACTGAGGGGCAGCTCAGGACTGAGGGGTAGCTCAGGACTGAGGGGTAGCTCAGGCTGGTTGATGGCTCTGGCAGCTTCTGGCTGACTGACGGCTCTGGCGGCTCCTGGCTGACTGACGGCTCTGGCGGCTCCTGGCTGGCTGACGGCTCAGGCGGCTCCTGGCTGGCTGACGGCTCTGGCGGCTCCTAGCTGGCTGACGGCTCTGGCGGCTCCTGGCTGGCTGACGGCTCTGGCGGCTCCTGGCTGGCTGACGGCTCTGGAGGCTCCTGGCTGGCTGACGGCTCTGGAGACTCCTGGCTGGCTGGCTGCTCTGGCGGCTCCATGCTGACTGCCGGCTCTGACGGCTCCATGCTGACTGGCAGTTCCATGCTGACTGGCGGCTCTGGCGGCTCCATGCAGACTGGCGGCTCTGGCGGCTCTGGCGGCTCCATGCAGACTGGCGCCCCTGGCGGCTCCATGCAGACTGGCGGCTCCATGCAGACTGGCGGCTCTGGCGGCTCAGGACAGACTGGCGGCTCTGTCGGTTCAGGACAGGCGGGAGACTCTAGCAGCTCTGGACAGGCGGGAGACTCTATCAGCTCTGGACAGGCGGGAGACACTAGCAGCTCTGGAGAGACGGGAGAATCTGGCGGCGCTGGAGAGAAGGAAGGCTCAGACAGCGCTGGACAGGCGGGAGCACCTGTAGGGATGAGATAGAGAGACAGCCTGGTGCGGGGGGTTGCCACCGGAGGGCTGGTGCGAGGAGGTGGCACTGGATAGACCGGACAGTGCAGGCGCACTGGAGCACCGAGCCTGCCCAACCTTACCTGGCTGAATGCTCCCAGTCGCCATGCCAGTGCGGCGAGGTGGAATAGCCCGCACTGGGCTGTGCAGGCGAACGGGGGACACCATGCGTAAGGCTGGTGCCATGTATGCCGGCCTGAGGAGACGCACTGGAGACCAGATGCGTAGAGCCGGCTTCATGGCACCTGGCTCGATGCTCAACCTAGCGCGGCCGATACGAGGAGCTGGAATGTACCACACCGGGCTAAGCACGCGTACTGGGGACGCGCTCCACCGCATAACACGGTGCCTGACCAGTACAACGCCCTCTCTCACTCCGGTAAGCACGGGAAGCTGGCGCAGGACTCCTACCTGCGTTAGCCACACTCCCCATGTCTCCCCCCCCCAAGTAACTTTTGGGGCTGCCTCTCGGGCTTCCAACCGTGCCGCCGTGCTGACTCCATTCGCCGGTAATCCTCCTCACACTGCTCCAGAGAATCCCAGGCGGGCTCCGGCATTCTCCCTGGGTCGGCCGCCCACCTGTCTATCTCCTCCCAAGTAGTGACCTTGTCCAGATCTCGCTCCCAAGTCCATAAGTCCTGATTACGCTGCTCCTCCTGCCGCTGCCTGTCACCACGCTGCTTGGTCCTGTTTTGGTGGGTGATTCTGTCACGGCAGATTTCCTCCTCTTCCTCTGAAGAGGTGAAACAAGGATCGGATCAATATGCGGCGTGGTAAGTGTCCATGGTATTTAAAGTGAACTGGCAACGAAACAGTCCCGTGTGGCACAAACACTGACACAGGAAACAATCACCCACCAAAATACCCAAAGAACATGGCTGCCTAAATATGGATCCCAATCAGACACAACGATAAGCACCTGCCTCTAATTAAGAACCAATCTAGTCAACTATAGACTTACATAAACACCTAGAAAGGAAACAGCCCCATAAACATACAAAACCCCTAGACAAGACCAAACACATATATCACCCATGTCACACCCTAACCTAACCAAAATAACAAGGAAAACAAAGAACACTAAGGTCAGGGTGTGACAATTATCCGAAACACAACATAAACAAACTGAAAATGCATCCAATGTGTTGTAGAGTCACAAGCTTGTTGTGGTTATTGTGTGCTCGGGAATATGGGACCAATACTAAATTGTTGACTAAATGTAATACAATATGAGTGAATTTGTCCCCAAAATGAAGACACCTTCAAATGGGGGGACTAGATACATAGAGTGTTTTTATTTCAAAACGGAAAATCAGATATGTATGAAAATACCCTCAGATAAAAGGTGACATTATAATGTCGTCTCATATAAAACATTTGATCTTAAATCCAAAATGCTGGAGTACAGAGCAAATGTAAAGGTTTAAGCTTCACTGTCTAAATAAATACGTAGGGGAGTGTATACGCCTGTAATACAATGACATTATATTAACTTAAATTCAATAAAACTTTAGTCTAAGCTAACATCTGATATTTTTAGCAGCTTCATCATAAGCTTTATCAGCTTTCCTGTTTGGGCACTGTGGAGTAGTATTCCACAGGTAATTGCACCAGGTACTAAATATAGACTCATGTATTATAAAACATACACCCTGTGAATACCACATTCCAGTAGAAGCAACAGTGAAGTTCAGGTTTTGTTGGTTTGAAAACATTCATCAGGGAAATGGAGAGCATGTTTCTTTTTATGTGCTCATCTTCCCTCCCTCTCCTCCCTCTTTCCTCTCTCCCCTCCCTGCTCCGCTGCCGCTTTCCTCTCTCCCCTCCTCTCTCCCGTGCCTCTTTCCTCTCTCCCCTCCTCTCTCCCGTGCCTCTTTCCTCTCTCCCCTCCTCTCTCCCCTGCCTGATTCCTCTCTCCCACTCCTCTCACACCCTTCCCCCTTCACCCCCCTTTCACCCACTCTCCCCTCCCTCTTTTCTTTCCCCACCTCCTTCCACTTTCTCTCCTCTCCTCTCCCTCCCTCTCCTCCCAACCTCTCCTCTCTCTTCCTTTCCTCTCACCCTCTCCTCTTTCTATCTCTTCTTCTCTCTCCTACTCCTCTCTCCCCTCACTGGCTCCCTCCATCTCAACACATCTACCCTTTCCTCTCCCTAATTCCACGTTCCCTCCCCCCTGTCCTCCCTTCCTCCCCATTCTCCATCCATAATTTTCCTCCCTGCCTGTCCACCAATTCTCACCTTCCTCTCTCTCTCCCGGTCCACCCTCGCTCCATGTCCTCCCTCTCTCTCTCTCTTACTCTCTTTCTCTCTCTCTACTCTCTCTCACTCTCTCTCTGCCTCCCTGTCCTCCATCTCCCCCTCCCGCTCACTTTCAGCATCTGTCATCCTCCTATCTGCAGTCAGCCAGCCCTGTGCTGCTCTGTGAGGGCCTGTCTCCTCTCCTGTGGAGTGTTGCAGCTCTTAGAGGAGAACAATGGGAATTGGGCTCATTTCAGCTATGCATAATTCATCACAACCAGGCACCAGTGCTCCTTAAAGACCTAACTCATTCTCTCTCTCTCACACACACACACACATACACACACACACACACAAACACACACACACGCGCACATACGCACACACACACACATACCCGCTCTCTCTCTCACACTCTCAATCAGTCTCTTCACCTCTCTCTCTCTGCTTCTACATTTCTAAGCTAGAAATATTCTCAACCCTGCGTGTGCGCATTTATGAATTGTAACTGTTGTGGGTATCATATTTTGTCAGATGTCGTATTTACAGTACCAGTCAAATAACACATATGGAATCACGTAGTAAACAAAAAAGTGTTAAATAAATCAAAATATATTTTTGATTTGAGATTCTTCAAAGTAGCCACCCTTTGCCTTCATGACAGCTTTGCACGCTTTGCATTCTCTCAACCAGCTCCACCTGTAATGATTTTCCAACAGTCTTGAAGGAGTTCCCACATATGTTGAGCACATTTGGTTTTCCAACTCATCCCACTCATCCCAAACCATCTCAGTTGTGTTGAGGTCGGGTGATTGTGGAGGCCAGGTCATCTGATGCACTACTCCATCACTCTCCTTCTTGGTCAATTAGCCCTTTCACTGGCTGGAGAAGTGTTGGGTCATTGTCCTGTTGAAAAACAAATGATAGTCCCACTAAGCGAATATGTGGACAACTACAAATACCTAGGTGTCTGGTTAGACTGTAAACTCTGTAAAGTCTCCTTCCAGACTCACATTATTAAGCATCTCTAATCCAAAATTAAATCTAGAATAGGCTTCCTGTTTCACAACAAAGCCTCCTTCACTCTTCACTTCACTACTACCCACCACTGTGACCTGTATGCTCTCATCGGCTGGCCCTCGCTTCATATTCATCGCCAAACCCACTGGCTCCAGGTCATCTAGAAGTCTTTGCTAGGTAAAGCCCTGCCTTATCTCAGCTCACTGGTCACCATAGCAGCAC